>NC_066885.1:14635559-14935559 GCF_022985175.1 Labeo rohita
TGTATTGCCAGAACATATGCATTAAAATATGAAACATTGTTATACATTATTTTTCTTTGACAAAATATCTATCTATCTATCTATCTATCTATCTATCTATCTATCTATCTATCTATCTATCTATCTATCTATCTATCGAAAGTCCACAAGAGGGCAGCAATACACAAGCATATGGGTTTAGGAATATGTAACAAGAATCACAAATCAATCACTTTAACAGCTACCTTTCTTACAGTTTTTCTCAGTCGCTTTGGTGCATTTCTCACAACACTATTTACATTTGCACAACAGTTAATGCATTTCTCAAAACAATTAGTACAAACTGCAAAACCTAGTTGATAACCTGCAAAAGCGTGTCACTTGCTCAAAATGGATAGCTCATTCCTCAAAAGCAAGTATTCATGTCAATGAAAGTGTCAGTGTCATCAAGATGAAAAGTCCTGACACCATTGTTTATGAACAAGATAGTCAAATGGCTTTGTCATGTTTTCATTATGACAGTTTACTCTGTAAATTTTTTCCTATGCAAAAAAGTCAGATTTTGGTGACACTTCCTGAAAATGCTCAAGACAGCACTATATACTATTTGCACAGCCATTTGAAAACTACAGTAAAGCTAGACATTACTGTATTTAGTGAGGTATCTGAGTACAAGACACTGAATATGTATGTTTCACATTTTTACTTCATATGCTCTTTGCAATTCTAATTTATTCAAAGCATTGTGCAAACGAATAAATACACCCTTATTTACAACAAACATAAACTCCCTTTGGGTAGAGCTGTGCACAATTGTAAACAATATTGCAGTACATATTGGAACTGAACCTACAACATATAGGTATGTAAATCATTCATGCACATTTGCAGAAATTGTTCAATTTAGAAGACATTTTCAGGAAAAAAAAGATTTAAAATTTTTTATAAAATTTGCTTGACAGATTTTGACAACTAGTTCAACATTTTTGTATGTAATGACTCAAGCAATGAAATGAGGACTATTAGTTTTATATGGAATGACTATTCAGCATTCACAAGTTTAGTTAATTTTGACTGACATGACATAAGCAAATGATAATGTTATAAAACAGCAGAGAGTTGTATGAAAGCAATTGATGCATGTCCAAAAGCATTTGCAATTTGTTGGAAGGAATGAGAAACTGCTACTATGATGTGCACAAATGACTAAATGTTGTGGAGGTTGAAGTAAATGTTGTGCAAATGTAAATAGTGTTGTGAGAAATGCACCAAAGCGACTGAGAAAAACTGTAATATTATTATATTTCTTATTAAAAGTTTAATAATTGTTAAACACGTTATGTATGTTTGGAATTGTATTAATTGAGTATCCACAGCTTAAAAAAAAATTCAAAAAGAGAAAACTAGGTTAGCCTACTGGATTTCCCCTAAATACACTCAAGGAACTTAATATGACACTGGTCTATGGTGCATTGTTATTTACAATCCAAAAGAGACCTTCTTGTGTAAACTTTCTTTTGATGCATTTCAACTTAAATTCATACATTTAGAGAACATAGACCCCTGGCCTTTCATGTCTCAGCATTCATAAATAAAAAATGTCTGCTGTGTTATTTCCTGAGTCTAACATGAAGGCCAGATTTTATTCATTAAGATACATTATTCTTAGCCATCACATTAACATTAATGAGCCCAGTTCTTTCAATGTCTAAGTGATGAAAAGGAACACATTTGGGGGGGAGAAGTTAATTATTAACCACGCTCTTCAAATACATATAAAACAAATGATGTGCAGCTCACTGTGTTCCTGAAAAAAAAAAAAACTTTGAACAACCATGGAGCCTTTCAGAGCACTATACCATTACTGCAGAAAAACATATTTCGGTATCCAGTAACATGTTTGACAGTTGAATAAAAAGGAATTCCTCAGTGAATAGACTGGGAAACTTTAAACCAAAACCAGAGAAAAATTTTGACACGTATGCAGCAGCCATTCACAAATGCTGCATGTTTCTCTATAACAGAATAGTGCAGCTTTTAGGACTTTAAAGCTTCTTTAAAGCTTGGGGAGTTAAAATAGCTCATTTCATGTCATAACATTTTTATCAAATAAAATATTAAATGTGTATTAATTATTTGTAGTGTTTAGGTAAACATAAAACAACAGCAACAACATCAAAAATCAATCAGTCAAGCATGCCCTTTAAATCACTTCAACCACCAATTACAACTGACTTGGCATAGATTCATTTAATTAAAAATGTCATTGAATTTTTAATATCATCAAATCCATCTGTGGTCATTTGGCTGATTCAACAGCATGCAGAACTTTGCAACTTGCACATAAATGATTGCATTTAATTATTAAATGCATAATTGCTACATATATTATCGTTGTTGCTGCAATAGGCCTATCTGTTTGCACTGTCAGTCGTTACCATTTATCAAAATGTGCTGTTTGTGTTTACTTATCGTTTGTAAAATGTTATTGTTGACACTGTTTTCGGTCTTTAATTTCTGCATACCTGGTGAAATAAGATTTCAGGTTAATTGGCAACAAGTCATTCAGAGGAAATGAATGTTGGTGTGGATCACACAGACTCAGCGGTGTGGACATAAACCAATCACAAAGCGAGAACTTCTCGAGCGAAAAGCACCATCGCATGAATGTGGGTCATTCCACGCGTTCAGCACCGGGAGCGGACGCAGTTTTCCCAACTTGTCATCATGGGACAGAGCTGGGTATCGGACCGGTCACTCATAAAGAGTATCCTAAAGCAAGGTAACTGGCCATTATGAAGCGCCTTGGTCAGATGTGATATTAGCGGATATGATTTTAGAGATGGAAAACGCTACAAACCACACGCAGGACCTTGCGCACGGAGAGCAGGAGCGAGAGGATGGAGATGGGCAGAACAGCGTGCGCGCACTGCTGGGTTTCGTGCTCTTCCTTCTCATCGTCTCCACGCTGCTCGGGAACACCCTCGTGTGCGCCGCCGTGGTCAAATTCAGGCACCTGCGCTCCAAAGTGACCAACTTTTTCGTCATTTCTCTGGCCGTTTCGGATCTCTTCGTAGCCGTTCTGGTGATGCCCTGGGAGGCGATATCCGCGGTGGCGGGCACTTGGCTCTTCGGCCGGTTTTGCGGCATCTGGATCGCCTTTGACATCATGTGCTCCACCGCGTCCATCCTCAACCTGTGCATCATCAGCGTGGACCGCTACTGGGCCATAGCGAGCCCGTTCCGGTACGAGCGCAAGATGACCCACCGGGTGGCTTTTATGATGATCGGAGTGGCGTGGACCCTGTCCATCCTCATCTCTTTCATCCCGGTCCAGCTAAACTGGCACATGGCTGAGGAAGATGAGGAGGGCGCAACGAGTAACGGCACCGACTACAGCGACAACTGCAAAGCCAACCTGAACCGGACGTATGCCATCTCGTCTTCGCTTATAAGTTTCTACATCCCCGTGATCATCATGATCGCGACGTACACGAGGATATTCCGTATTGCGCAAACACAGATCCGCAGGATCTCCTCTTTGGAGAGGGCAGCAGAGCACGCACAAAACCACCACCAGTCCAACGACTGCTCTAACGAGAACTCGCTGAAAACCACTTTCAAGAAAGAGACCAAAGTTTTAAAGACACTCTCCATCATTATGGGGGTGTTTGTGTTCTGCTGGCTGCCGTTTTTCGTACTCAACTGCATGGTGCCCTTCTGCCAGTGCGTGAGTGACACTACCTTCACCATCTTCGTGTGGTTCGGATGGGCCAATTCCTCCCTCAATCCGGTCATTTACGCGTTCAACGCGGACTTCAGAAAGGCGTTCTCCTCGATTTTGGGTTGCAATAAAATCTTCCCCAGCACCGCAGTGGAGACTGTGAATTTCAGTAACGAGCTGGTGTCGTATCACCACGACACGACGCTTCAGAAGGAAGCGCAACCGCTGGCCGTTCAGATGCCGAACCCTCGAGAGCAGCCGAGTCTCCCGTTCGACAAGGATTCGGTTACCTCGAACGTGTCCCGGAATCACAAAAACATGCTCTTACCTAACATCGGACAGTTTGAGTGCGACGGGGAGATTTCCTTGGACACTATCACACCATTCACCTCCACGGGACTCATGGAGTGCGAGGGAATCCCAGGTCAAATTATTAATGAATGACTCAGGGGGTTTGGGGGGTAACCAAAGCTTTTAACTCCTCACAAGAAGCCAAAACTAATTATTAGTGGTATTACAAAACACGCGGAACAGGTTTAATTCTACAACTTTTAAGTAAACAAAAACTAGCGCGTTTTCGCCTCCCACAAAAAACATAAGTAACCATAGGAAAAGTACGACAGTATTAAACTTTACATGGGCTAAACATGTTTACTGTTACAAAATACTGTTTTATCACTTAATAACTTAGACTTATAACACGTTTTGAAGGATTTGCGCCAGACAAACCTAACCACCCATATCCCTATGAAAGCGAAATTAATCACTTTTCGATCGACCCTTGTGGAACAAACTTAAAACTTACACGAATGCATAAAGTGGGTCACATGACCCTTAATGACCTCAGTGGTTTGCTTAAAAGAAAACGCACCCTATTTTTATGGTTATTTTAAGCATAATTTGTTTCAGTCAAGTTCTTTTGTTCACTTGCCATGTACATGTACTGTACATGCATGTACAGTAAAATATAAAATTAAGTATAACTAATTGTATATTATATATGTGTTTTAATGTGAGAAATGTCAATTTGCTGACAACTTTTGCAGATTATGTAGCTACAATCCTTGCAGACAGGATAAGCACATTATCTTTGCAACTTTCTGTCCACGGCTTTTTACACAAAAATCTCCTATACTCTAGATTTGTCAAAGTAGACAACTTTTTTTAGATCACAGCTCTGCACACTATTGGCAGTCTTTCATGAGGTGCCACCTGGGATGCTTTTAATAGCAGCCTATTGAATTGAGATCCACACTAGACACTTCTCGTCTGCTTTTCCTTCATTCTCAAATCCATATTCTGAACACAAATCATTAGATATTAAATTCATATATCTAAAATTTCTGCAATACTTTTCTGAGTTAACATATCCAGGTTAAGGTTAACCATAAAAGTGTATAAGACCCGGATTTCCACTTTGGAGATATCATTTTAATCACTTGCGATCATTGTGATATGTTCTGAGGTCATGTAATCGGATATTTTATACTGGTTGAATTGTTAACAGAACAACCAGGTCATTCCTTCCAGAGGTAGAATGATTTATGTCTCAGCTCCTCCCTGTTTCTAACCTACTTCATGCCAGATTGCATTATGTGATGAATAGGCACAGGTTCTTATGGTAGAACACAGAACACCACAAACAGGAATTTGGGCATTAAGACGGTAGCAGCTGAAATCTCATCCTTAGATCCTGTTGTGTAAAACCGATCATGTTGTATAATCATTGCATGGCGTTATTAATCTGATTTTTTTTCCCCTGGTCTATTCAGCACAGCCTCTTTGAACAAGCAAGGAAATACCAAGAATCGTTAAATGTACTGCATAGGCAGCTCAGAAATGTAATTTAAAAAGTGAACAAACAACATCAGCATCTCAATAAATCATAACATCTATAATGTTGAATATTTATTTTGGGCACTGTCTGTCTCTTATCAGTACCGGTAATAAGATGTTTTATTATAGACATTTTGTAAGAAAAATTAAACATCTCAAATGAGAATGTGCTTTGTTTCTTTTATTCCTTGACTGAAAGCTATCAGACTCGTGGTAATACCTATGACCTTAATTTTAAGCAATTTTTCCAGCAATTTATTTTTTATGTGTCGGAGAGAGAGAGAGTGAACCTGTGCAAAGATGAAGCCATTTCTGTTGCTTTGCTTTCCACTGTCATCCTGCTTTCACCCAGAAATTCTTCAGCCTTGTGAGAGTATTCAAAAGCTCTTCAAAACGAATTGAAAAGAGAGAAAATAATATTGATAAAAAGATGCTGCTCTGAGCGTCACCTGGCTCAGGAAGTGTTTCATCTTCTCAGAACAAAGGCTTTGAGTCGCACTGCAACCTCAATCTGGCCTGACCTACCCGAAACCCCTAAAAGGCCCTACCAACTGGCCAGAACACACAGCTGTGTGTAGTAACATGACAGTGCACTGTAAAGAAAAGCAATTACATTCAGCCTAATGCTTTTCACAGACACTAAATTAATCTTTAATTTAGACCATAGATACACCCCCACACTAGCCTAATAAAGTTGTCTGAATAAACAACTTCATATTGAACGCTGCTAATTTGCCAAAGAAGCTCCCAGCATGCATTGCAGCATAAGTAAATTGCATAGCAATTACTGCTTTAGGATTTTTGTTTTGTTGTTTGGTGACTTTAATCATGCTCCAACTCTCCGTGACTCTTGCACAAGATATCTTTGATTTAAAAGATAATTTCTCCTTCAGAAACCAAACTGATAGTTACGATGTATGTAAAAGAAACGTTAAAATCAATATTTCTCAAATAACTTTCTGAACATAATTTGATAAGAATTTATTAGCTAAATAATACATTTTGCATTTAATGACCCAACAAATTCAAATAGCCTAAACTAAACAGTTGCTGAGGACTAGTATCAGCATTTATATATCATTTTTAATAATTATAATTATTAATAATGGTCTTTTCTCAACAATTCCCTCTTTTTCACAGTGTGCTTGAGAATGAGAGGAGTGTTTGATTAGACCAAACCTCCTTTTAGGGATGCTCTCATTTACAGTTGAGGTCAAAAGTTTACATACACCTTGCAGAATCTGCAAAATGTTAATTATTTTACCAAAATAAGAGAGATCATACAAAATGCATGTCATTTTTTATTTAGTACTGACCTGAAGATATTTCACATAAAAGACGTTTACATATAGTCCACATAAGAAAAGAATAGTTTAATTTGTAAAAATGACCCCGTTCAAAAGTTTACACACACTTGATTTTTAAGTTTTTTTTTTTTTTTTTTTTTTTTTGTGATAGCTGTTCATGAGTCCCTTGTTTGTCCTGAACAGTTAAACTGCCCACTGAACTGCTCACAAAATACTACAAAGCCAACAAATTCTTTGCTTTTTCAGCATTTTTGTGTATTTGAACCCTTTCCAACAATGACTGTATGATTCTGAGATCCATCTTTTGAGCCAAATGAAGATGTATATATTTTTCTTATTTTGCCTAAATATCTTTTTTTTTTTTTTTCATTTAGTACTGCCCTTCAGAGGCTACAGGAGACACTAACATGTTTCCAAGAAAACAAAATAATGAAAATTTATCCTGATCTTCAAGTTTAAAAAGTGTTCACCCCCGGCTCTTTATGCACTGTTTTCTTCTGGAGCATTAGTGAGTATTTGAACCTTCTGTAATAGTTGCATATGAGTCCCTCAGTTATCCTCAGTGTGAAAAGATGGATCTCCAAATCATACAGTCATTGTTGAAAAGGGTTTAAATACACAAAAATGCTGAAAAACCAAAGAATTTTTGGGACCTGAAGGATTTTTCTGAAGAACAGCGGGCCGGACAAACAAGGGACTCATGAACAACTATCACTAAACAAAAAAACAAAGCTGTGGATCATTCAGGTAACAACAAAGTATTAAGAATCAAGCGTATGTAAACTTTTGAATGGTGTCATTTTTATAAATTCTACTATTTTCTCTTGTGGACTATATGTAAACGTCTTTTATGTATAAACATTTTATTCAGGTCAGTCCTAAATAAAAAAGAACATGCATTTTGTATGATCTCTCTTATTTTGGTAAAATGTATTAACATTTTGCTTATTCTGCAAGGTGTATGTAAACTTTTGACCTCAACTGTATTAAAAAATAAAATAAAACAATTGTATACATCCGTTAGTGCTATAGGTTAGCACTTACAAGCCATATATAAAAGCAGTAGTTGTCTACGGAATGTTCACATTTATGAGGCTAAGTAAATGTGTGTGTGTGTGTGTGTGTGTGTATGTGTGTGTATGTCTAACTGTGCCAAGGTTGTATGTTAAGGCAGTAAGAACCGGCAAACACCTGCTTTTGATGCAACAAAACCAACACCAATTCTAAGAAAGATGTTATGAAATGTTACGTTCTTAATGAAACAAAGATGATATTTGAATTCTGATCTGTCATTAGTACTGCAGCACACTCCAGTCTGTAGTAGTGCTTCCAATTAGCTTGTACAATCTTCAGCTCTCATGCGCAGACCTCTCGGACATGCAGGAACAGCAGTTGAAATAAATAAGTGAAGAAAAGGCAGGTGAATAATGAGAAGTTAAAATGCCACATGAATCATAGACAGTTTCATGAAGGTAGAGGTCGCAGGCCTCAAAAAGGAAACAGTGCAAGAGACAGAGACAGAATCCTAATATACTTTCATTAAATGTGACTTGCTTGTCATGTTCACAAAACATAAAAATAAATAGGATAAATGTCACAAAAATAAAGATATATAGTGGCGATGTGATTTCTTGCTGCAGCTGTAGTCCCAAACTGCCCATTACAAATGAAGACGTGGGTTCAAATCAGAAAAAAGAGGAACGAGCCAGATTCTTTTGTACGAGAGACTCTTCCGGAAACTCTGGAGAATGATGGTGGCCACATTCATCAAGGATTCTTACGTAAAGCCAATACATTTCAAACAGCTTGAGAAAAACTAATGTCACATATCAATATTTGAATGAGCGCATAGGAAATCTATAAAAATAAAAGGTGAAGTGTTGCATTCTGAGGAAGTCTTGCGCTTGAAAGGGGAAATCCAGGGTCACTAAAACATAACCTGATACCGCTGACCTGTAAAAATATACATAATGCATTTATGCCAGTGAAGTCATGCTGAAACAGTCTCTGACACATTCCCACAGCCTAAGTCATGGCTTATTGACCTGATATGTTCTAAAATCGATTAAGATCAGCACACAGTGGAAAAGGATTTCACCTTTGTTATTAATACTGAATACAGCTTTATGAATGAAAGATGAGTGGCACAGATAGTCAAACCACCCACTGTGTTTATGCTGCAAATAGATGAGTTTGATTTGAAATTCAATATCATGCCCCATTTCAGTCAATTTCTCTGCAAGAGGCCACTACGCACAACATCTGCAGCGGGCCAACAGAGAATTAAAAGAGGGAGACAGAGAAATTCTTTCCTCAAGTGAGTATGAAAAAAGATGCGAACATTGAAATAATCCTCATTTATATTGTGATCATCATTCTGAAACAAAACAGCCATGTTCTTGCTCCAGGCTGTGTGAAAAGCCTCCTTACGATGACTGTAATGACCAACTCGCTCTTTTCCCAACGGTAAAGTCACACAACCTTGCAGTTCATTTAACTCAAAATGCATTGCGCGTAAACAAACTAACCACAAAACCTCAAACCACCTTTTCCCAGAGAGCTTATGTATGATTGAGCAAAGTAAATCTTTTGTTATTGTCTCAGGGAATTTTTTTAATCAAGTTGTCAAACAGTTCCAGTCCTGCCCCATTTTCTATGAATTTTGCAGTGTTTGTTGAGGACACAAACAACGCATCTGTAGTTTTTGAATGTGCAGAATGTCAGAGTGCTTCAGAAAACAGTACGATATTGCTGCTGCATCATATAAACACTGCTTTCTCAGAGCCACATATTAAAAAGTGTCTTTAAAACACTGAAGAAAAAATCTCATTCAGTGTAGCAAATGTTTTTTCTAAAAATGGAAAACATATAAATATCTGAGAATAAAATAGCAAACCGCATTGGACTCGGTACAGAAATGAACAGATGGCAAGTGCAATCATACTCAGAGCTATGCCAGAATTATTTTATGAGATACAACTGATGCAGTGCAATATTATTAGAAGTTTTCATATATCGTTAGTATTTAATGCTAGAAAAACTTTCATCAATAACAACTCCTACACACTAAAATATGTTTTCTCCTAGGAGTGGAAAACTCCATTTCTAACACACACACATTCAAACACATATATACAGTTGAGGTTAAAAGTTTACATTCACCTTGCGGAATCTGCAAAATGTTAATTATTTTACCAAAATAAAAGGGATCATACAAAATGCATGTTATTTTTTCTGTGGTACTGACCTGAATAAGAGATTTCACATAAAAGACGTTTACATATAGTCCACAAGAGAAAATAATAGTTGAATTTATAAAAATGTCCCTGTTTAAAACCTTACATATGCTTGATTCTTAATACTGTGTTGGTACCTGAATGATCCATAGCTGTTTGTTAGTTTTTTTGTTTAGTGATGAGTCCCTTGTTTGTCCTGAACAGTTAAACTGCCCGCTGTCCTTCAGAAAAATCCTTCAGGTCCAACAAATTCTTTGGTTTTTCACCATTGTTGAGTATTTGATCCCTTTCCAACAATGACTGTATGATTTTGAGATCCATCTTTTCACACTGAGGACAACTGAGGGACTCATATGCTATTACTATTACAGAAGGTTTGAACTGATGCTCCAGAAGGAAAAACTATGCATTAAGAGCTGGGAAAACTTTTTGAATTTGAAGATCAGGGTAAATTTAACTTATTTTGTCTTTTGGGAAACATATAAGTATCTACTTATGAAGGGTAGTACTAAATGAAAAACAAATGATATTTAGGCAAAATAAGAAAAATGTACACATCTTCATTCTGTTCAAAAGTTTACACCCCTGGCTCTTAATGCATAATTTTTCCTTATGGAACATCAGTGAGTGTTTGAACCTTCTGTAATAGTTGCATATGAGTCCCTCAGTTGTCCTCAGTGTGAAAAGATGGATCTCAAAATCATACAGTCATTGTTGGAAAGGGTTCAAATACACAACAATGGTGAAAAACCAAAGAATTTGTTGGACCTGAAGGATTTTTCTAAAGAACAGCGGGCAGTTTAACTGTTTAGGACAAACAAGGGACTAAAACATCATTTTTATAAATTCAACTATTATCTTCTCTTGTGGACCATATGCAAACGTCTTTTATGTGAAATATCTTATTCAGAAAAACTAATTTTTTATGCTTGTGAAACAGAGGGATGTTAAGTTATGAATTCAATTACAAAAGCACATTTTAATATTTGTATAACATTATGACCATTATATCTAACTCCATGAAAGTTGTCTTAAAATTCTGTTGAATTCAAGATGCCAATTCAGGCCAGGTACATTAGGGTTATGTTACTGATATGTGTAAAAGGGAGAGTAAAAGGTTGTGGAGCAGGCTTCAGATAGCCGGAGGCTTTCAGTACTCTGGGTCTGCTCTCCTCAAGAGCCTCATCAAAATTGCAATCACCCAGCAGCCTCCGTCTTTCGTTAGTGTGTAAATCAGACCTTCAGAAGAAAATTTGTCTCTTTTTATCAATCACTCCTACCCCCTCTCATTTTTCTCTATCTCTCTTGCCTTAATTCTGTCCCCACCTTTGTGCCATTTAGTCCAATTCAAACGGCTTTATTATAATAACTGTCACATTATTTCCAAAGTTTAAACTTTTTCAAAAATGGGATAAGAAAATTGACAGGATAGAAATTAATATATATATGTGACCATGGACCACAAAACCAGTCATAAGTAGCACGGGTATATTTGTAGCAATAACCAAAAATACATTGTATGGGTCAAAATGATCAATTTTTCTTTTATGACAAAAATCATTAGGATATTAAGTAAAGATCATATTCCATTAAGATATTTTGTAAATTTCCTACTGTAATTATATCAAAATTAAAATTTTGTTTAGCAATATGCATTGCTAAGAACTTCATTTAGACAACTTTAAAGGTGATTTGCTCAACATTTAGTATTTTTTCCACCCTCAGATTCCAGATTTTTAAATAGTTGTATCTCGGCCAAATATTGTCCTATCCTAACCAATACATCCATACATCAATAGAAAGCTTATTTATTCAGCTTTCAGATGATGTATACATCTCAGTTTAAAAAAATTGACCCTAATGACTGGTTTTGTGGTCCAGGGTCACATATATATATGCAGGTGAAAAGTCATGTGCCAGTAGCCAGTACCCATATCATTTCACTATGAATGGTGAATACTCGGTCAATGAAATCTTTAGAAATCTTATTCAGCAAAAAATTACAAGAAAAAGAAATCACATCATTTGGTGGAAATGATGGTGGAAATGGACAAATAAGTGACAAAGTAAACAACTCACCCAATCAGAATTCACAGTTTCGCTCACGTTCATATCTGAAGGCACTTTAAATGGTAAACAGGTGTTTTTTTGTGCTCACTCAGAATAGCTACGATAACCTTGCACCATCACTTGGAATGTGCCCTTTATTTCATATAGACATCTTTTCACAATTCTAGGAGTCTGTAGATACTTTTTTTTTTTTTGCCTTACTGCTTACCTTAACAAAACAAAAACAAAAATCTCTTGAATTTCTATTGACTTTCGAGAAGGGGAAGAATAAAAGAAACGAGAAAGAAAAAAAGGTAAAGTACTATTATAAATGCATTAAATAATTACAAATATATTTACTGAAATGATGCTATAAATTAAAGGATTAGTTTACTTCCTGATCAAAAACAACAGTGTAAGACAGTTTGGAAGTTGGAGGAGAAAATTAGATTTTCGAGATGAGTTTTTCACCCTACCCTACCTTTCTGAACCAAGGTACACAGACGAAGTACTAACCACACGTGACCTTTCCAACATGATTACATGATGCATGAATTTGTGAATGCATATCGCATAGCTAGTTAATACCCTAGGTAATATCCTTATTTCTCAGCTGGGATCGTGTTGAGCCCTTTGAAGCTGCATTGAAACTGCTGTTTGGACCTTCAGACCTTAGGACCTTCGCTGGCCACCATTGAAGTCCAATATATAAAGAAAAATCCTGGAATGTTCTCCACAAAAACCTTAGCTTCTTTTTGACTGAAAAAAGAAAGAGATGAACATTTTTATTCTGGAAGTGAACTTCTCTTTTAACCCTTTAACGGTCACCCCCATTTTTGAACATAGAAAAAAGTGCACTTAAATTGTTATAATTCATGAACAAATACATTTTGTAATATGATTTGAAAGTCCCTTTTCCATGGTAATGCAAGGACTGATTTTAAAATGGTTTTCAAAGGATGAATGTATGAGGGTTTTAGCTTTCAAATGATTTATAATTTCTGATGATTTCTAAAACGTGATAGGGAAAAAGGCAATGAAAAAGTCTTTTGTGACAAAGGTCAGAACGATGTAGTTATGATGTAGATTTTTAAGGTGCACTCTTGTCATAAATTAATCTATTACTGTTAAATTTGTAACAAAAAACAGTTGTAAAATATCTATTTAGGAGTCTTAGACCTTTCCAACGATATATAGTTTGTCATGATTAGATTAAGATTTATTTGTAAAACAGTGAAGTACACTTAGGCGTCCCACTGAGAGGATGGAGACAGTTAAAAGGTTAAGGTACAAATGCATCAAAGAGTCCAAAAAGAGTCAATTTCGTATATACCTTTGACCCAAAACCCATTTTGTGTCATGGGGGTATCTTGCCTATATTTCCAAGTAAATATGCATATAATGCAGGCATTTTAATACATTTTAAATTGTTATTTTGTAAATACACAAATACATTTCTCATTTGTGCAAGTAGTTATTGAATGACAAATCTACATTTTGGCAGATAATAGTTATATACACTGCTTAGTCGTCTGCTTTCAGTAAAATCTGCTAAATATAAAGTGTTTGTGCATCCTGCCATTGTATGTTTACCTTGAATCAACCCAACACATGCTGGCTTCAAAGCAGTGGGTGAAAAATTCAATGCTTTATTTGTTTAATAAAAGCATACTTTGAGATTGTGTTGACAAACATGTGTATAATGCATTATTTTAAGTACATGTATTGCTAAGTTTAGCACAGCAAAATACAATGTGATCTGGTTGCCATGACATCCTCACACACCTGCTGCTGATCTGTAATCATAGTAAAATCACTTGAATATGTTACACAGAGTGCGAATTTGTACGTTTATATAGTAAAGCAAAAAGGTGACTAACCAAATCAGCTGGCTCGGTTTGAAGTCCATGCTCAACTAATTGAGAAGCTGTTTCATCACTTGCACCTGTAATGACTGGCAGTCACGATATGTTTCCTTCCTACACTTTCAGGATAATGCCTGTTATTGTTGAAACTTTGAGGGGGTGTCTGTATTCTGCCCTGCACCGGAGAAAACCTAGCCAATTGGCCAGTAGAGTTGTTATTATCTGAACACACACTGTGAGAAAAGTGATTGTGTTCCACATGCAATTTTAACTTATTACACTGCTGGAAGTGTTACAGCAAAACCGGATCTACAGTTTGTTTGATTATAAGGGCTTTTCCACATTTAGTCAAAACCTGCCATGTGGTCAAATCAAACTGACAGTTCAAGGTCCAAATGCTCAAGAAACATGACAAAAAGCAGTTTTGAAAGTGACTTTATGCTGCAATTTAATGAGCTATGTTCTGTAATCAAAAACAGCATTAACAAAAAAAAAAACTCTACATCAAGAACATTTTCAAAGGGATAGTTCATCCAAAAATGAAAATTCTGTCATTTATTACTCACCCTCATGTCGTTTCAAACCTGTAAGACCTTTGTTCATCTTCAGAACACAAATTAAGATATTTTTTATAATTTTTTATAAAATCCAACTACCACATTCATGGCACAGTAAGGTAGTAAGGACATCGTTGAAATCGTCCATGTAACATCAGTGGTTCAACCAGGGTTGCCAGATTTTCACAACAAAACCGGCCCAAATACTACTCAAACCTAGTCCAAAACTAGCCCAATCGTGTTTCAAGGGGGGTCCCCCAATAAAAATTATGTTCCAGGGGTAAAATACACGCTTTTTGGCAGGGTTCCCCTGGTACACTTCACATTCCAGAGGCTAAATATAACATTATTGGGGTCGCTTCAGCCCGTGGACATAAAAAACAACATGCCGTTTTTCCACTATCGGGAACCGTTCTCTTTGCTCAACCGTTCTATTCCATGCCGATCCAGGCCAGTTGGCACAGAGTCCAAAAAGAGTCCAGGTCCCTCAGTGTGAATGAAGGTCCAAAGATGAATGAAGGTCTTACAGGTTTGGAACAACATGAGGGTGAGTAATTAAAGACAGAATTTTCATTTTTGGGTGAACTATCCCTTTTACAGAAACCGCTGAACTGCACCATTGGTATTTTTAAGATGAGATAGGGTGAATAGGGTAAAAAAATTAACTAATAGTTATCGCCTTATCCAGTTGATTGACTACATTGATAATTGCAAACATTTTTGTATTACAAGTTTTCTAAAATGTTACGTTTAAATATGCAAATTAGGCATTATTTATATGTACTAATTTGCATACATTCTTGTTAAATTTTTTTGACAATTAGAGTCAAAAGCTTTTACAGAGGGAATTGTGAGTATCTAATTTTTTCACTCCATAGCTCAGAAAATACTTACACTGTAAAAATGACAGTGAATTTAACAGTAAAAGACTGTAAAAATGCTACAGTAAAATCCTGTTAAATGGTTAACGGCAAATTCCCCTACTATATACGTTGAAAAACTGTATTGGACATTGGATGTAATTTCACAGTAGTATACTGTTTTTTGAATTGAAAAAGAACAAAAATTTACAGTGAATAACTGTAAATTGTCATTCCCAGAATTCCTTCTGTTACATTTTAGATTTGGTGGGGGATTTTTTCTTGAAAATATGTTTCTTCTTAGTTTTTACTTATCAGTTTTGTTCATTACAGTTGTATGTTACATCTAATGTTGTTAAATTAATGTTTATTGCATTATTTCAGTTTCATGTATGTTACCATGATGGTGTTTAGTGTTTGTGTGAATGACACTGTGCATCTTTTGTATATATGTTATTATTTAAAAGCTGCTTGTGATGTTCTTTGGTTCATAATGTGATTTTCTCATCACCAGCTGATTTTGGTGGTTATCAGTGTATTACAAAATTACAAAACAGATTTCAGTACTTCAATATATTGATTAACATTACATCAGTTAAATTTTGGTATTTAAATTTAAGTTAAAACCGTAAAACCTAAAACGTTGCTTTTTTTACGGTAAAATTCTAGCAACCACAGCTGCTGTTTTTTACTGTAATTTTTACGGATTTTTTTGCAGTACAGAACAGACAGAAAATGTTACTAATTTTTGGGACATTAAATGTTGTATATAATCAAGCAAATTATATATAAACAAATCCCTCTGTAAAAACCTTCAGGACTTCAGGATATAGACAGGAATAAAAATGTAAAGTCTGGTGTGTGTATGTGCTACTGAAGCGGAGATTTATGCTCAGTGTAGGAGAAAAAACTCATTTTGAGAAAACGGCCTATAAATATGTATTGTAATTGAAATCTATTGACGCAAATAGATAAAGTGCTATAAAAGAAACACCTTTTGTCTTTTTTATGTTCTTTCCACTAGTCTGAAAAAAACACTTGAAAAACCAAAAGAAAAACCAAAAAGCCCAAAATCTCAAACTTGACAGGTGCATGAAAAACAGTGTTTTTGCCTGCAGTGTCTCGCCTTAAAGGAGAAGTCCACTTCCAAAACAAAGATTCACATACAATTTACTCACCCCCTTGTCATCCAAGATTTTCATGTCTTTCTTTCTTCAGTTTGAGGAAAACATTTCAGCATTTTTCTCCATATAATGGACTGCTATGGTGGCCCAATTTTGAACTTTCAAAATGCAGTTTAAATGCGACTTCAAACGATCCCAAATGTGGTTGTAAACGATCCCAGCCGAGAAAGAAGGGTCTTATCTAGCGTAATGATCAGTAATTTAAAAAAATATATATATACAACTTATATACTTTTTAATGCCAAACGCTCATCTTGTCTTACTCTGCCTGTACTGTTTTTGTTCCGGTTCATAACAGTTAGGGTATGTCGAAAAACTCCCATCTCATGTTCTCCTTCAACTTCAAAATCGTCCTATATCGTTGTTTTACAGTTTTTGTTAGGGGGGTTTGATCTTCTTTGCATGTTCACTTTGCAAAGACTGGGTCGGTACTTCTGCAGTGATGTAGGATGATTTTGAAATGATTTTTGAAGTTGAGGGAGAAAATACAATCAGAGTTTTTCGACATATCCTAACTGTCTTGAGCCAGAATATACAGAGTTCAGGGAGAGAAAGGCAAGATGAGCGTTTGAGATTAAAAAGTATTTCAATTGTATTTTTTAAAATGAAAATAACCGATCATTTCACTAGATAAGACCCTTCTTCCTCGGCTGGGATCATTAACAACTGCATTTGGGATCGTTTGAAGCCACATTTAAACTGCATTTTGGAAGTTCAAAATCGAGGCACCATATCAGTCCATTATATGGGGGTGAGTACATTATATGTGAATCTTTGTTTTGGAAGTGGGCTTCTCCTTTAATGTTTTTACAATCATGAAGTGGAAAAGAAATGTCAAGTGATGAGATAAGGTAAGAATTTGCATAATAAATAGGCTTAAACTGTATTATGTATAATACAAAATCCATTTTTTAATATTGAAATGTTAATGAATTAAATAACTAAGTGTTATTTGAAGTATTAAATCATGTTGTAAATCTTATAGAAGGACTACAGCATTTCTTTCTTTCTTTCTTAACTAAACCACTGAAATGGTGTTGAAAGTTCAGTCTGAATATTTTCCAAGTGATTCATAAAAAAATCACTCAAGGTTATTCCCTACATTCTCTGTGTGTAATTTCTCACTTCTAACATTTTAGATGGAACTCTATAGTCTACTACACTGCCATTGAAAAAAATAACAATGATTATGGCACAGGATCCGCTCTGTTAATATTCGAAACCTTGTGTGTGATCGTGATGGTGCCTGTGAAACAGGTTTTGCTCTGAAAAACAAGCTTTTTGTCCTGAAACCAAACCTGATATTGCAGCATGTCATGCTGAGACTTTTTCACATTATCCTTGGGACCCACATGCACTAGATCCAGAGGCGTGTCACTCTGAGTTAATACTAGGTCATTTCAACAACCCTAATGACCCTCTCTCTTTTGAGACACATCATTATGTGGCTGTCTGAGAGAACAAGTAACTCAATCACTCAGTCACAACAGGCTAAAGGGCGGCTCTATCAACAAGCCAATCAAGCTGCCATCTTATATCCACAAATGATCAATATGACACGGCATGTTTATATGGCAGTCAACCTTCATATATAATAAAAGCTGTTAAATACACATGCACTTGCTGGTATGTAGACGCACAACCATTTAAGTGTGTATCACGACTCTCCAGCAAGCAACACTAAGCACCTACAGCTTTACTCACTAATTAGCTGAGTAGCCATGACAACAGCAGCGTTGCTCCCAAAGGACTGTTGTTAGCGTAATAAATCGAGTCATGTTTGTGTGTGTCTGTGTGTGCGCGTGTTTGTAATTATCACCGTTTGACTTTTCTTTGCAGCACTCTTGCTCTCGCACTCTTTGCGCTTTAATTAATCACCAGTTTGGCAGTCAAGTTTCTTCAGGTGCATTGTAGAGAAATCTGCAGTAAAACATTCTTTACCTCATCAGACTTTTGGGTTAATGTGCTTTTAATTTACAGCACAAGACTAACGCCACTTGGGAAATTATATCTGGAATTGTTTATTTGGGCAGTGGCCATTTATTTGAATTTCAAAATGTTCAGACTTCTGGCCAGATTGTGTATTAATCTAGTTTGTACTTGAAACTTGGCATTGTGTACTGCACATATTGTTGCCTCTTATGATAAATTGATGCCGATGTTCCTTGTTTGTAAGTTTCTTTAAATAAGTGTCTGCTAAACGAATAAATATAATTGACAGTCACAACGTGTGCGGAAAAAATGCAAATGCAAAACAAGTTTATGCATTAGCTTGAAAAAAAGATGATATATTTTAAAATGTCTTTTTAAAAGTACAAAAATGACCAGTGCATGAAAAAACAATGGTTTCTTGCCCTAAATTAAAAAGGTAACTACACTGTAAAAAACAATTTGTTGAGTCAACTTAAAATAATTTGTAACCTGGCTACCTTAAAATTTTAAGTTCAGTCAACTTAAAAAACAGTTTATTCAACTTAAAATGTTAAATTATACTAAATGACAACTTAGATATTTGAGTTGAATTAACTTAAAATTTTAAGGCAGCTGGGTTACTTACCCATCTGTTAAGTTTAGCAAACACAAATATCTAAGTTGTTACTTAGTACAACTTAACATTTCAAGTTGACTAAACTTATTTTAGTTGACTGAGCTTAAAATTTTAAGGCAGCAGGGTAACAAATTATTTTAAGCTGACTCAACAAATTGTGTTTTTTATTTTTTACAATGTACTTCGATACTCTGATTTGTAAATCTTGTAATAAATATTTCCTATAGACCTCACTGAAGACTGTAGAAGATGTAGCTTTGCGCTTCTGAACAAGAATGGTTTCTTATCTTCTCTGCAAGACAAGTTTTTATGAAACTTCTGTTATATTCAATGTATGAAGCTTGAATCATCGTGCCAGTGACTGTTCCAGAAGCTGAGTAAGCTCTTTGCTTTACTTCCTTGTCATTTTAGGATGGCTTTTAGGTACTGTAAATAAGTTGCAGCTTTGTTGTTTTCTTGCTTAGTTTTGTTTTGACAGCTGGAACACTGTCTTTAAAATCCAGTTTGGTGGCTATATTGCATACTAAGCAATATATGAAGTTTTGAGGAAAGCCACATGACACTAAAAACACTTTATTATTCATAAAAATATATAAATAATAAATCACAAAATAAGAAAAGCCTGAAATATACTGTAAAGAATATACAGTGTGCTTATCTTTCTTTTGCCTTAGAAAACTACTTGCAGGTTTGGGCAGCTGATGCTACGTGACCACTGAAGGTCAGTTTATTTTCCAGGATAACTTTTCACACACTAGGAGACAATGATCATTTGACCTTCACTTCGAGAGACAGTGGGGGAGGCTTTGGCTGTGATAAAAAAAGAACTCAGTTTTATCAAGGTTCATGACAATCAGTTGATGAGTAGCCATTCAAGTAGGCATTTTTGAACGGTAGGCTGATATCTTACCTACCTAAAGCTGAAGAGACAAAGAAAATGTATAGTATTCTGTATTAAAAAACAAAAGGCATTTTTTTCATAATATTACGGTGTATGTTTTCATAACTATATGTTTATGGTGATTTTTGAAATCATCTATCTTCTAGAAAATGTGGTGTCCGAGGCAAGTGTCTGCAAGCAAATCAATTCTTTCAACTGAGCCAGTCAATAATTACTCCCAGTATTGATCTGACATTCAGGAGACTGATGACAGTTGGATTCTATCAACCGCTAAACTAAGCTACCGATTTTGGCACTTTGGTGTGAAATACATTTACCCTAAAGCTATTATTCCCTCAAATCTCTCACCTAAACAACACACACTTCACATTTAACTGTGTATTTATGTGAATAATATGTAGAATGATGCCAGTTTCAAGAGTAGGCCTACATTTAGGGGTGACTTTTATCATAATAAGATTGTTGATTGTTGTGAAATAAACACAGCTGTTATGTTGCTTATCATATGGCATATTTAAATACATGAATACATGAATACTGTTTTGAGCTAAAATTATTTAATCATTTTACTTTTCATTTTATCAAGTAAAAAACAGTCCACATTGTAAACAAATTTTAAAAAAAATAAAAAAATAAAAATAGGGCACAATGCATTACTGTACAGTATTACAAAGAAGGAATTTTCCACCTGTATTTTGAATTTTCCACTTTATTGCATTATGTTTTACAATTAACAGAAATGTCATTAAAAATTACCAGTACATTTTTGTGCACTAAAATATACAAAACAATCAGCCAAGCAACAAAAATAAAAATACACTATTACAGTAATATTAATAACAACATTTCCTTGAGTAATTTCCAATACAATCCATAACTGAGATGCAAGATTGTGTTATAAAATCTACAGTGTCATTTTGAAAAAAAAAAAAAAAAAAAAAACAGTAAAATTTTGAAATAATTTAACTATTTAAAATTCCTATTTGAATATATTTTAAAATATTTATATTAATTTTTTTTTTTTTTAATGTATAATTTATTCCTGTGATTTTAAAGCTGGATTTTTAGCATCATTACTCCAGTCACATGATCCTACAGAATTCATTCTAATATTCTGATTTGCTGCTCAAAAAACATTTATTATTATTATAATGAAAACAGCGGAGTAGAATTTTTTTTAGGTTTCTTCACTTTTGATCAATTTAAAGCATCCTTGCTAAAGAAATGTATTAAAATATATATTTTTTATTATTGATTCCAATAAATTTCACTGCTTTTGAATGGTATAGTTCGTTTATAATGTTACAAAAGCTTTTTATTTCAGATAAATGCTGATCTTTGGATCTTTCTATTCTTTAAAGAATCCTAAAAATTCCTAAGAATATTGATAATAATAATAATAATAATAATAATAATAAAAAAAAATGTTTCTTGAACAGCAAATCAGCATATTAGAATGATTTCTGAAGGACCAAGTGACACTGCAGACCGGAGTAATGATGCTGAAAATGTAGCTTTGATCACAGGAATAAATTACATTTTAAAATATATTCAAATAGAAAACAGTTATTTTAAGTAGTAAAAATATTCCAAAATTTTACTGTTTTTGCTGTACTCTGGATCAAACAAATACAGGCTTGGTGAGCAAAAGAGACTAAACATTACAAATCTTACTGTTCAAAAACTTTTGACTGGTAGTGTATCTGTGTATAGATATGTTAATATCTTCTTAATGAGTGTAATGAAGTGTTACAAATCATTAATTAAAAAATAATAGTCAGAAAAGTACACACTCACAGCACATGAGCACTGTGGTTTTTCCTATGTTGATCACTTGGAGTTGTTAGCCCTTGCTGTTGTTTTTTTGTTTAGTCACAGAATCCTCAGTCCTCTAGTGTGAGAAAAGAGAAAGTCATATCTGTTAGTTTGTGGAAACTAAAGTAAAATGAAAAAAGTTTTCTTAGAAGTGATAAAGGACCTTGTTTACCTCTGAGTCAGAAAGAGGGCTATAGAACAAATCAAAGAAGTTCAAGGAGATGAATGCACTCTGCTGCAGTGTGAGAATGCTGGACATTCAGAACTCAATAAACCTGCAGAGAATGTAGAACATTTTGCATTCTATTCCGTCAATGTGCCAGCTGATTACAGAAAATACACCTCAACAATGCTTAGCTTGTTATATATTTCTTTTGCGTCAAGCTGAAAGTGTAAAATATTCACACTAATTCACACAGACACGCAGACAGTAACAAAGGGCAGTGCAAAATATTGATTCTATCCATTTCTGTAAAGAGAATGTCACATTGTCAGGTTTAAGGTTAATGTGATACAGAACTTACATTTAATAATAAGCTACATAATATAAAGGTCAATTACTTTAAATGTTATCATTTGGCTTCAGAAGACCTAACGTTTTTGTCCTTTTACCAGCATGACAGACAAGGTCACTGAATCACTGAACTGCTGTTGAGAAAAAGAAATGTAAACATTTTTTACTTTCAGAAATTTCAGCTTTTTCCAAAAGAAACGTTTCAATGCATATGGGTTTGAAATAGTTCTGGGTAAAAAATATAAATTTCTCTATTTTAATCGATTCATATCAAATCCCAGGAATTGATTAGTCTAGCCTGTTTTCATTTAATGAACGAAACATAGTGTGCATCCCAACCAGTAAATCATAATAAGCTTTGTGCTTTGTTGCTTTTTATATGAAAAACAAAGTCTCCGATTTCAAATTCTGTCCATTTTATTACAATATTCAAACAACAGTTCTCATTTTGGTGCTGTTTAATAAGAGTGACAGATTGTTGTAGCGCCTCAGTTCAGAGAAGCGGCAACTCGAAGCTCCACTTTAATACCAGTTTAGCACAAAATAAACGTGAATAAACATCCGAAGGTATGTTAAAAGAAAGAGTACTACTTATCAAAATCCGTATCCTGTCTAATCGCTCAATCAGTGTTTCAACCGTGGAAGGATGTCAGTATAACAGCTTGTAAAAAATGTCACATAACATCACATTTACCTCAGAAAAAACATATTCGGTGACCATAAACTTGTTAGTCAGCTAGAAAAATTAACTGTAGAGATGAGAGTTTGCTAAATATATGCACCATATAACATATTTCTTAAAATTTTTTTACTGTTCTTCAATATTTTACATCCCTGCTATAAAAAAAATAATAGAAGGCATCACAGAAATTCTAATGGTTTCCACTTCTAATGGTTTAACCATTAAAACCATTTCCTGTAGTGTGTTTTGGGACAAAAATCAAATTGGAGTAAAAATATAATTATGAAATTGTGAAGTTTATAAAAACTTAATTGAGTGTAATTTAAGTGTTTGTATACAAATCAGTTCATTTTAACCCCCAATATTATAATGTAGTACCAGCTGACTCTCACGTATAATTTACAGCTTTATCTAAGAGATTTTCTTTCCTTGAGGAAATTTGCCATGTATCGTACCTGATATATATCCAAAATAATCAATATTGATTTGAATCACAAGCTTGTGAAGAGAAATTTAATCGTGAGATGCATGTCAAAACCCAGCTCTAGTTTGAAACATGTAAGACTGTTCTTTTTTTAATTTGTAAATCTAAAATTAGGCCAGGTATCTAGAAACATTTTACTTTGAGTAGTAATTTAACCCTCTCTTTATATCAAACATATGCTTGAAGGATCCCAAATAGACAGTCAACAGAAATCAATTACAGATCCATCAGAGGTCAGAGGAGGCATGCAACAATGTCTGGCAGAGGTGCCGAATGCTCTCTGGGGTGGAAGGGGTGAGCTGAGCGCCACCTGTCCTACACAAAACAATAATCACTACTGTATCTTGACTAGGTGATGGCCTGAAGCACCTTAGCTGACTCCACACATCTCCATCTCTCACTTCCAAGTCAAGTGCCTGTAAGTGGGGTGTTGTCATGGTGACCATATTCATAGGGTGATCATTTGTTCATTTACATAGCATAGGATGGTTGAAAAAATCTGAATTCCATGCATTCAGATCCCGTTTGATGGGCCTGCAGCTGCCCAGAGTGCCTCGGCCTCCGTCTGATTCACAATTAGATTCTCCCCCGTCATTAGCAGCCCGCAAGGTCGACACGGGGTGCATCTCGCCTGCTCGGTAATCACCGTCGATGGGACTGGATGGCCACTGCGCTCGCTGATTGCAGAACCGCTCGGCAGATAAACCGGGACTGGGTGTTGAAGAAACGCCGTTCTTCATCAAGGACTCGTGTAGTGTCATCAGCCGCTCGCTGAAGAATATTATCTCACATATCATCAGTCGTTAGGGGAGAATAACAGACGCAAGGACTTCGGCATTACGCCAGAGAGGAGAAAAGTGTCTGAATGTCATTAAAATGAAAAAGGCAGAGTGGCTGGATTGCGACTTTGAGTGATGTGTCTGTTGACAGGTGCTGGGAGCACTTCACTCATCTTACGCTCCGCATAAAGACCTCTTATTGACTGCAGCCATTACATGAATTCAGCTGCTGTGCTACCACAAGGGAACGTAAAATTTCTGATTTAACCTTAAATAGTGACACTGTTGTAGCAGTGTAGGGTACAGAAAGAATATGTACTTTTTATGCTTCCAAAGTTCCAAAATATTCCACAAGCTGATATGATTCTTTAGGGTCTTAATGAAAAGTCTATAATATACTTTGGTTAAAAATTCTCAATGGTAGTGTAAAACAACACCCTTTTACCTTGTCAAAATGAGCTCTGCATCAACCCATTCTGATGGATTGTTTCTTTAAGTGCAAACAAGCTCTGCTCACCCCGCCCCTCTCTTCTCTCTGTGGAGTGACTAGCTGTGCTCTGAAAGATTGTTTACTTTAGTCGCATTAAGCATGTTTAGCCGCAAAACTTGCTAACTAGCACATTATTAGGAAAGGTGATTGCAGAAATTCATAAAAAAACCTTTTACTCACTTCTGCTGTAGGTGAAGCTGGATCCCGAATGATTTGTGCGAACATAGACACATTTATGTAGATTGGGAGGCGCATTCCCTTCACAAACAAACGTAATCCACTGCATCTTCAGCAACTCAGATGTCGGGAGTAAATGACGATCACTACGTTCATTATTACATCCAGCAACACAACACCTCAATCGCTCAATCGGAGATATTCTTGTCTAACTTACATCCCTGCTCCGGCATCGAAACAATGGAGGTCAGACTGTTACAGCTGATTTAGGGCGGGTCTGAGGTAAGACGTTTACGTCAATCAACTATTGTGGGAGCGGCCTTTGTCGATGTGACGCCACAATGACAGGCATCTGGAAATGGCTCGATTTGAAAAAGGGGATATTATTTTTACAGATTAATTAAAAACCACTGCATGGATTTTTATCATTATAGGGTAGATGTGTACATATACTGCCAACACGCTAGTCAAACGAGTGCGGAAATGGTACCGGCAATGAGGCAACTTCAGTAGAACAACAGTGAACAGTGATGTTGTCATTATGTCAGTAAAAACGAATTTACCTGTTCTGTCAGCTGTTATACTGTGCTCGTTGGTGTGCTCTTCAATTGCATGCACAAACGTGGCAGCATGCACTGCCTGAAATGAAACTATGAGCATTCGTGCTTTAAGTTCACCAGTGGCAGCTCTTAAAGTAATAGCAGCCAAATATCCTAAAAACCCAACTACTGTGATGTCAATTATTATTAACCAAAGAACAAAAGAAAAAAGAGGAAAGCAATAACTTTAAGGATTTATCTACACTCTAAAACAAATGTAGTTTTTTTACCCAAATGCTGCCCGCTGGGACTTTTTATTGGGTTATTTTTATATATTTTTTACCCAGGTGCTGGGTAATTTTTCTGTAATTAAGTTGCTGGGTCATTTTTAATGCTGGGTTATTATTTTACCCAGCCGCTGAGTTACAGTCAGAACATGGGCTTTTTGAGTCCTCTACAGGAAAGACTGATTCTCAGCATTGCCAGTTTGGTGCACTTCTTCAGCAAAATAAAGGTTTGTATACATTTTATTTCATTTATAAAGTCTTTACTGTGTTGTAAATTGTATTATTTAGTAGTAATAGTAGTAGTAGTAGTAGTATTACAAGAGGTTTTATCTAAGTCCACTTTATTTTTAATGTAAGAGCAGGCGTCGACGTTAGAAATTTGAATGATGCTTCCGGTGTCGCGCACTTGTTTTATTTGTACAAAGTCTGTTTTATATTGCAAACTAGTAGTTCTTTTATCATATCACAATCACAATTTATTATCATAAACATAATCACACTGGTTTGTAGCACAAATAGTGTTACTGTTTAATGAAATTTGTTATTCTTCTAATAGCAGGTAATGAATTGGAAATCTAGCACAATCAACAAAATAATTTACTTCTGTGTTGCAAAATAAGGTAGATAACTCCTGTAGAAACCTAAATCCAAGCACATCTCCACCACCAGCAGAGGGAGATGTTGCTGCTGTGATCCCCACAGTCTGCTGAGAATCCACTGCTGAGATTTTTTCTGCATCTTAACAAGAACACATTCTTTGAGCTGAAAACCCTCACACATGCCACACATTCTTCTCATGCTCAATTCAAACCACTTCATTAATCTTCAAAATGAAGAACTATGCAGAGCATCTCAGGGCCATATTTAATATCCAAACTGATTTTGTTTTCTCAGTGGCACTCACCGGTCAGTCACTTGATAAAGAGAAGGCAAATGCGGACAGCAAAAACATGATGTAGCACACAAAACCTGCACTGCAGTTTATCCTAGGAAAGTGTACAGACAAAAAGAACAGCAAAAAGCCTTTTGATGCAGTGAGCAGAAGCAGACTCTATTCGTTAATTTGATTCCCGCAAGCTCCTCACTCATGAGATGCTCATAGCTGCATCACTTTGCCGCTGAGCTCAACACGTAATTCCCAAAAGCACATTCAGGGTTTGGAACGAATCCAAACTGCCCGTGAGGCCCTGAGCAAGACAACAGCCATGTACGACGTTACCAGCGTCTGCTGTGGGTCAGCAGCTGGGGTTCGGTTGGTATGGAGACACAACTGACTATCAAGAATCTGCATTATCTGAGCGGAAAAAGAGCAGAGCATGACACGGCCACAGGGATGGTTTAGGATTAGAAAGCGTTGCCATATACGCAAGCATAGACGCAAATGCAAATAACACACATAAATACAAAGTTTTTCAAGTCTACAGTATTGCTTTTAACTAGAAAAATGTTTAAAGAAAGTTCCCCTTAGGGAACTGATCCAAGGATAAGTACATTTAAAAAGAAACATGCCCAAACAACAAGGAAATGTTGTTTGATGTTTTTAGCATTAAAGTAATTAGCAGTCTCACTTTTGAATCAGTTCCAATTATTTTTAATGATTTATTCAAAGACAAAACAAAAACAAAAAACTGTTTTTTACTATTTATTCATGTTGTAATGAGGATAAGCGAGAGAGAAACTGAAAGATTGAGTGAAAAGAGACAAAGACGTGGAGAAAAAGGATGGGGTGAGGGGTGTCCATTTGTCTTCGGACGAGGAGGGAGGTGCCAGATTCTGGGAGGTTTGGATACCCTATTGATGCCCCCAAAAACCATCCAGCCCCTCTTTCACCGCCTTTTTTTTCTTTATCCCTCGATTTCATCCTTATTTCTCCCCCGTGCTTTCTTATCCTTCCACAAGCCCCTCTCACTCCCAGTCCTGAAGGAACACTCGGCTCGGTAAGTAAAACAACACTGAGAGAAACGATAATATGAAACTTTTTTTTACAATGCAGGTGCGTGAGTGGCATAAAAAGAAGGGAAACGTATCATATACCTGTACTAGTTTTCTTTATAATAGGATGTGATTTGGCGAATCATCAGGCTGGTGTTTAATTAAATTGATGTACTGTATACATACTCGTCCTTATGTATTCAAATTTTGTAAAGAGAACAAAATGCTAATTATATAAATAAATTAAAAAAATGTAATTTTGCCATTTTAAATTTGGAATTTAAAAATTGTTTATTATTTAATAATTATATAAAATAAGTAAATGTATTATTTAAAAAAATTAAAGTCATTGTGTGTAGTCTGTGTACTATTTTAATTTTTACTACTATTTTATTTTTTATTTCATTTAATATATTTGCATTTATTTTTTGTAATTTTCTATTATATAGTTTTTACTCAATTTTTATTTTAGTACAGATAAACTAAATGAAAATTAGGAACTAGCTGAAATTTGAAATATCTTATTTTAGTTAAGATATGTGACCCTGGACCACAAAACCAGTCTTAAGTAGCAACGCTATATTTGTAACAATAGCCAACAATACATTGTATGGGTCAAATTTATAACATTTTCTTTTATGCCAAAAATCATTAGGATATTAAGTACATTCCATTAAGATATTTTATAAATTTCCTACCGTAAATATATCAAAACTTAATTTCTGATTAGTAATATGCATTTAAACTTTAAAGATTTTTTTGCACCCTCAGATTCCAGATTTTCAAATAGTTGTATCTTGGCCAAATATTGTCCTATCCTAACAAACCATGCATCAGTGGAAAGCTTATTTATTTTCAGCTTTCAGCTGATATGTTGTATAAACCTCACTTTCAAAAAATTGACCCTTATGACTGTTTTTGTGGTCCACAGTCACATATGTTATTTCAATTCAAGCCACTAATATGTTTATGGTTTTAGTTTTAGTAAACTATAATAACCCTGCATCATGTACGTTTTTCTTCTCTGCTTTGCAGGTGCTGTGATTTCGTCTCCATTCTGAGGGTGCTGTGTGTACCCCGAACCAGGGATTTCTTCCATTCTTTGACTTGCATTGACACGGCCATGCGAGGGCGGGATCTACTCTTCGTCTTTTCCCTCCTTTTCCTTGTCCTGTCATTCTCTGAGGCAAAAAAAGAAGTCCAAGCAGCCATCAGATGCAGTGACTGGCTCAGACAGTACACCAGTAAATCCCTCACTGGGGTCAGGTCAACTGAGCACAAAAGATGGGCACCGCTGCACCTGGGAGACGCTTGAGAGAGGAGCTAACATCCTGCTCCAGGTGAGCTGCACCGCCCCAAGTGAGGAGGGGCTCGGACCTCACTACACGTGCCAGTTTGCTGGAAAACCTCAGGAATGCTCCATCTACAGCACTCAGTCCTCCCAGTACTGGAAACAGGTGGTGAGCAAACTGAAGAAACGAAAGAACGCCTGCGAGGGGGAGAAAGTCCTAAAAACACGACTGTGTAAAAAAGCGCCCAGCGCATCCCACATGAAGCTCACGGAGAGAAGCGGAGAAGAGACGACCACGCACACGAGCAAGAAGATGCCAGAAGAGAACAAACAGAAAACGGAGGCACCCGCGACAAAAGAAAAAAGAAGTACAGAAGAAGAAGGAAGAGGAGGTGAAGAAAGAAGAGGATGAGGGGTTTGGAGTCATGAATGATGGATTCTCAGACATGGTGCCCGCTGTGAGCTACTGCGGAGAGGGATGGCATTCTGTCTGCAACTTCTTTGTCAAGTTTTTTGATGGTTAAAGAGAAACATCTGCTATCAATGCTTTTTCGGACCCAGCGGAGGATAAAAATGTTGTTGCATGTGAAAAAGATGGAAGGGTATGGAAGCCCGTCTTCGCCACTGAATTAAAATAATTTTATAAAAGGTAACTGCGACTTTTTATCTCACATTCTTTTTTTTAGAATTGTGAGATACAGACACACAATTGCAAATTATAAAGTGATAATTGTGAGATGCAAACTTGCAAATCAGAATTGCGTGATATAAACTCGCAATTTCGAGTTATAAAGTAAAAACTGCAAGACATTAAGTATAAGAAATAAAGTCACAATTTTAAGAAATAAAGTCAGAACTCCAAGATACAAACTCACAATTCTGACTTTTTTTCTCACAATTGCGAGTTTGTATCTCGAAATGGTAACATTTTTCTCAGAAATGCGAGTTCATATTGCAGTTCTGATGTTATAACATGTTATTACATCAGAATTAAGAGATATAAACAGACAATTCTGAGAACATATCGGTATTTTTCCCCTCAAAATTGGACTTTATTGCGAGTTTATATCTCACAATTCTGAGAAAAAAGTCAGAATTATGAGATAAAAACTCACAATTCTGACTTTCTTTCTCGCAATTGTGTTTATCTAATGCAATTCTGAGAAAAAGTCAGAATTATGAGTTTATATCTCGCAATTCTGACTTTATAACTCACAATTGCGAGTTTGTGTTGCAAAATTGTGAGTTTATATCATGCAATGCTGTAAAAAAAGTCCGAATTGTGAGACAAAAAGTCGCAATAACCTTTTTTATTTTTTATTCAGTGGCAGAAACAGGCTTTTATACAAAGATGACGCTGTCTGGTGTCAAAAAAATTACTTAGAAGTTGTTCAACATCTAGTCTGCACCCTGAAAACATCATGGATAAGAAATCCTGTTGTGAAGATGAAGACAAATAGACACAGAGAATTTAGTTTTTGTATAATATTTAACAATCACACTAATTACATTAATTCACACGCTCTTAATAACAAAGAATGACGTGTATATTGTAACTAAACCTGTTTTAACTTTTTGTAGATATGCATAATCGTATTTTGTATTCCACACATGACCTTTTTACTTATTATGAAAATTGCTGTATATGATTATTGCCAATAATATTCAGATCAATAAAAATACATTTAATTAATTAAATATGCATATATATTGTATATTTTTAAGAAAAATGTTCTAGATATATGCATCATTCCGTCATTTATAGATTGAATCGCAGTGCTTCACACAGCTGAATGACAAGATTTAAAGTCATTCAGATCTCACGTAAGCTGAATAAAAGAGCCTTGCATGAACTATTTATATGGAGCATTCATGTGTATATAGGTGTTTGTCAGTGAGTATGTTATATTCAGACAGCTCTGTTGTGCACTCAGCATCACAGTCAGCCGTATCAGTGGTCTAAAATGACGGTCACAGAAAATCGAGGAGCTCGTATGATAGTTCAAATCGATGAAATGCACCATTTAAGTGGCTTTCACCTTCCCCCCACCATGAGCCAATTGGCGAAGAAGAGGAAAATATTGTGGGGGAGAAAATGGCTCTTTTGTTCAGGCTTTTCTGTGGTCTCACAACTGCCTACAGCGACACATTTAATAAGCAAGCTGTGCAGCTAAATTGTTGGACAAAGAGGCTAGATTCAGAGTCATCTGTTGAAGGCTTAACTTGCTGCCTAAAACATTCTGAGTCAGCCAAGCAGGCAGAGATAGATTACAATATTATGTTCATAGTCACAAATGGATTTTGTCAATAGACTCAGAAGCAGGGTTAATACAACAGATTCATCTTTTCACCTCTGCATTGGGAGAACGATATTACATAGATGTCTAAAGCTCTCTGGAGTGCAGATCTTTTGTATATTATAAGGATAAATGGACTCCTACTGACTTTGCTTTGTTAAATTCAACTCACCTGTAAAAGTGACTTTCATATGTGCCAAATTGGTATCTGGCATAAGCAATGTCTGTAATACATAATCTGATCACCCAGAAGCATACAATTTGAAATTTGCCATCTTTGCTCATGCTTTTTGAAACAATTGCCAAATATCATGTGAATTTTCATGCTGCTCTGACAACACTAACTGGATGATGCTTAATATTTATTTATCCAATGTATTAATTACAAGTCTAGAAACAGATTTTTGAAGTATCAATCATTTGTTTTGGTCACAAATCAATTCAAAATGATGAAAATCAGATTAACTATGATTCAGTGAAGTAGCTATCATTCAACAGTAGAAAACACAAAAAATAAATAAATTATTGATGTGCGACATAAAAAAAAAAAATACTAAATCAAGTCATTAAGAAAAGAGAAGAATTGAATCAAATCTTATTGTTAATCGGATCAAATGGTTCTGAAATGGCAAAAATCAAAGATTGTGCTCTGAACTATAGCTGCAATGAAGTGTATTTACTGTCAAGGCCAACACGATAGGCATGTTTAGAGAAAGACTGTCAGGCATTCTCTTTTCTCACTACAAAAATTGCTGTCTGAAATATATAAAATAAATAATATTTCTTTAAAAGAACTAATCACCCTTTTTCTCAGCTAAATATTTGGCGAGGTGCTGCAGTTGTAGTTGCGTATTTGTATGTGCGTGTTTGTGTCTTTGCCTGTGCAGGGGATTTGCTGGAGATGGACGTCTATTGGTAAACAAATAGCTTATGGGTTGAGCTCATGTGTGAATAAAGCAATAAGCCCCAAGAAGCTGTGGTTTACAGTGAATTTATAACAGCTTAGAAGGTGCCTAATTCACTGTAAACCATAGGGTTCACAGGGCTTATTGCTTTTATAAAATGGATATTCCATATACATAGTAAGGTTTCACAAAATAAAACAAAGCAAATAAAGTGTAATGATATCCCTGTTGAAAAAAACAGTAGGTTTTGATGCTGGGATGCTGGTTTTAACTGGTTTATGCTGGTCCTTAGCTGGTCATGTGCTGGTCCAGGACCATCTTAAACCAGCTAAGGACCAGCTAAAACCAGCATCCCACCATCAAAAACTACCTAACCAGCATATGCTGTTTTTTTCAACAGGGATTAATAAAAAAAAAAAAAAATCATTATTCTTCCAAACAATGTAGTTGCAATGTGGTTGCAATCAAGAATCAAGGACTGGAACTATCCGTTTTATAATGGTACAACTTTAAATTCCACAATATTAATCAGAGTTGTGAACAAGCATTATGTAGAATGTAAGAAGGATGCTTGAGTCAAGAGCTTTAGTCTCCTATAATCCTCTTTTTAAATTCATAGAGCTCTGACTTTGGATTAAACCATGTATTAGTCGTGTTTGTTTTGTTAATTTGCTGCATACACAACACTTTGGGTTAAAAATCGACATCAACCTCTCTCCAGGGAGAAGAGAGGAGAGCAGTGTTTGAGTATACCTAATTTAAAAACTAGACTCATCCTAAATGGCCCCGCTGTCATTTGAAGCATTGAAAAGTCCGATTAATTTCTTCTTTAATCATGTCCTCTCATTTGTTGCGTTTGAAGGTCCGATTCATTGTAGCAAATCGGTTTGCTCAGAAGGTTAATGTAAATGAACAGATTAAAAAAGATTCGAATTTATGTAGACTAGTTTGTACAATTTAATATCTGAAAATGATGTTTTTCTTGTATTTTATGTGAGTTTTAACTGTTCAGTGAGATGGATGGAGACACATTCAGTTCAACTATTTTTCATTAATCAAGGACAGTTTAAAAGAATTGAAATTTGTTAATTTACTTACTGAGAGCAAATGTCCCTGAGAGCAAGTGTCAACAGAATAAAACACAATAAAACAAGGCTGACGGTTTAATGCCCATCATCTCAGAAACCAGACCATTTACTTCAATATGAGAAATACATAAAATGTATATACATTGTGACTTTTTTTTTTTTTTTGAGTTAGCTAATATTTCTAAGCAAATTACATAAATGATGCTCTCAGCACTTTATTCAGTTCACTTAAATTTATATTTAAGAGATCTGAAATGCTAGTAAAATTGCAGTGTTTTCGAATTTTAGGTACTTAAGTGCTTGTATATGTCTTTTACAGACAGTGAACTATTGTCCATTACACGCTGTGTTTGGAGGCTGAATCTCAATGAGCTGCACATCTTCAGCCCAGTCTATCAAACAAATACACACTCAAACACACATACTCGCTTTCTTACACAGACACATCATTTACTAAACAGACTGGCTCTTAGTCTGTGCACATAAATCAAGTGTTTAAAACAGGCATTCAGCCAGATGCCCCATTTAAGGCCCCCTTTCCCATCCCGATCTACAGGGAAACAACAGCAGCCTCCCCAAAACCCAACTGGGACCCCTGAGAATCACACAAAGGGACTCAAGACGCTTCCCACATCGGAACAGTTTTGTACAAAGTGGAGAAGTGACCCATTCGGACACCCTTGCAATGTTCTATTCTCCAACCTGGCCTTATGCCACATTTACCCTCTTGAGCCTTACACCGATCCAATAAAAAACTGCAAAGACTGACACAAGACACAGAAAATTAGTTCTGACATAGCAGAGGTTGGAAGCTGTGCCATGTGGAAACACAGGGCTCATGGGTAATTTGGCCAATAAGAAAATAATAAGACACCAGTGACTATTTGAGAAGTGTTAATGTGTTCACAGTATCAGAATTTCTGCTGCCTCATGGAATTCAGCTTAAAATAAGCCAAAAAAAAAAAAAAAAAACATAAAGAATAAAACACACAAGTTTTTTTGCACGCTCAGCATCTTGTGTCAGTCCGCATCTTGGCACACGTCACAAAATTGCTTCATTAGTGGAAGCAGCAACGTTATTTTTAAAGATGATTTATGGAAGCAGATTAAACAGCCAACCCAAGGTCCTACAGTAATATAATGTAAACCTGTATACACTACCAACTGCAACACACACATTTGTACAGAAGGGCTGGTCATTGAGTGTGATTCAATGCCTGTGAGCTCTGAACAGAACAACAGCGCCCCCAGCTGGTTGAGAGATATTAATGCATATCTCCAAGCCTGACACCTGCAGTGCTGTTATTGGGAAAGTCACCTGATGGCAAGCTAGCAAAATATTTAAGGGAAAAAATGAACGAAAAACTCATCAGTTTATTGAAAAACAAAACATATTTATCTAGATTGCATTTACTTAATTAATAATTAAATGTCTTGTGGCGACCCAAGTTCAATTCCCGCCTCGAGGTCCTCCGGCGATCCCGCTCCCCTCTCTCCGCTCAGTGCTTTCCTGTCATCTCTCTACTGTCCTGTCCATTAAAGGCATAAAAGCCCAAAAAATATAATACATTGAAATAATATGGTAAGACACACCAATTTGCAATATCAAGCAGTGAAATGAGCTGTTTTGTACAGCTAAAAATAGCTGGACGGAGATGTGACTGGAAGCTAGACCCATAAAATTCACAAATAGTAAAGCTCTTACAGTAAGCACAAGGCGGATACATATCATTAAGGATAATTTCTGTTTTTGTTTTGGGCCATTAAAATGTTCTGTAAAAACATAATCACTGCTGAACTTGAACTGGTCAGTAGAAGTGTCTTACAGTTATTGCAACATGTAAAATAACGCTCTATGCCAGGCTTTTTTTTTTAGATGGCTTGGTGTGGTGCATCGACCCAAACCTAGGTAGTCAGGAGAGCATCTGGCTTACTGATTGGCTAAATTAGGTCATGTGTTTGGAAATCTGGCTGACATGAGACTGTCCTATAAAACTAGACAGTCTGTGCTTGAGGATGGTGAAATACACATGAAACTGCTATGTGACTTACCACATTGTTTTATATTACATTCTCCTTCTGTAAAGATCTATCTATCTATCATCTATCTATCTCTAAAATAAGATTTTACTAACAAGACTTTTGTATTAAAAAGTTTAAAATGAATACTTTCTTTATAGTGTCCACTAGATGTCTCTCTCCACCATTGCATAATCCAGTTGGTAACAATCGCACCGATTAAAACATTGAAGTTTTGTGCCACAGCCAAGTTTATTTCAGGCTTGTGTGCCATAGTGGGGTTTGGCAGTGCGACACAAGGCTTATTATGCAATTATAAGGCTGTAGCCTAAGCATATCCTTATGCCACAGAAGCAAAAATGTTTATGGATGTGGTAAATCCTTGCAGATGTTATTCTACCACAAATGCCACGAAAATGTATATGTTTAAGTTAAACTGTGTGATTAAATGCATTTTAGTCAAGTAGTGTTAAAGTTAGCCTACATGACATGAGGATATTAACAGACCACCACAATAATACTTTTAGGTTCATGCATTCAGCTAACTTAAAAGCTTATACATGTTATCCCAATGTTACATATAGCTACATATTCGCAAAACTTTTGCACACCCGAGAGATTTGTGTTTGCCAGCAAAACGCAAGTTTTGTAATTAAATTAAACGTTTTGCTAGCAAACGAAAAGTTTCTTGGTGAAACGCAAAAGTTTTGCGAGCGAACGCAAAGTTTCTCGGGGGAACGCAACGCTTTAGTGAGAGAACGCAAAAGCGTTGCAATATAATTTCCAATCCTATGTCATATTTTCTCATAACACCCCCGTACCATATTCCCCGAGAAAGAGAGGACTTAGATGTCATATTTGCACATGCTTGCTAGTTTTCGCACCCCATTGGGCTGATAACCGCTAATCACCAAAAACATACAGTCGAAACAGCTTCAACATTTGCACATCAATATGGAAGGTGCTAAGGTATTGATCACTGAAGGTGGACATCTGGCCATGCACATCAATCAATCATGCCATCACTTAATCGTTAATCAAACAATGATTACTAAATGGTGATAAAATCACGCAACTATGAGAGAAATAGGCAAGAGACTGACTGACAGACAGAAAATGTAAGTTTTTAAAATTAGTATTGCTTGCACGAAGGACTTTGAAGTTGGTGTGCTTGTAATATCAGATTATTCTATCATACGCCACAGTCATGTATGGAGCAATATGGACCTTTGGACCATGGTAAAATCAGCAGACACTGTAAGGTCTTAACGGTAGTGTTATACACATTTGTATAAATTGTTAGTGTCAGTGCTAACTTTAGTTCGTGGTTTTTTGCAACCCACAGAAAATAAAGATTAACTTTATCCATGACCTACATTTACAGGGCAAACAACCACGTTCAATAGATTAAAGATTACCCTGCTGGGTCACCTCTAGCTGAATGAAGATAGCCTAACATTTGCATGTTTTGAAATAAAAGAGAATATCAACTACAATCATTACTACACCCAAGATGATGTCAGTTTAACAAAATCACGGTAATTGGCAGTAAATATTCACACGCGAGTGCGATATAATTTGCACCAGCAGGGGTCCACGGCTATTAAATCTATTCCAGTGATGATTGGTCGACACAAAAATATGCGGCTCGGCTGCCGGCTGGCTGGGGAGTGGAATATGCAAATTAGCGGCATGAGGCTTTAATAAGAGGCTCGACTTGTGCGCAGCGTGGAGTGGGTGTGTCGGCAGAGCACAGAAGAAAGGTTGTAGTTCTGGGGGCTCCTAAAGAATTTTTACATTAAAACAAGCACTCTGGAATTGCTTCAAACAAATCCCGTCTCCCCTGCAATGTGCTTTGCTCAAGAGACCACTTTAAACTGAAGCACTTTCTCCATGAGTTCCACAAGGTAAGAAGGTTTTAAAAGTTTTAAACGTTTTAAAAATGCAAAGTGTTTTCTGGTGCCACTTCAAGTATGTTAAAGATTTTTTAAAAAAACAAAAACTGACTTTTGATTATTTTATTTTTAAATTTCCGAATCCAGATTTAAGCGATAATGACCATCTTTATTATTGTTTGTTTGTTTGTTTTTTTTTATGAAGCATTCTAACAAAAAGTGTTCGAATATTTAATTGTTGCTATGGTTACTTGCCGGGCCAACGCAATTTAAATTTAAATTCGCAAATTCTTTTTATTATCATATGAAAATATGCACTGTAAATAACTTTTGTGCTTACTGAAATGTTTGAAAACCTAGCATATATATTTATGTGTAAAATCAAACTGTGCTTTTAAGAGCCCTACAACCTTTTGTTTTGACTTCCTGTGGGGGGTTTAAGTACCGCTGTCACAATCATTTGTCATTTCCACTCATGTCTAATTTGTATCGTTTTGTTTCATTAAAGCAGACTGCTTTCCTCCTAAAATATAATTTTATAGCATCTTAAGAAACATTTTAAAGGCATTGTACTCACACATCTGGCTTGTCTTTTGTCTGTATGTGTTTAGAGTTCTTCATCTCCTGAGTCCCCCAATGCCGGGTCCAGTTATGCCCGTGGACGTGGCTGTGCAGCTGTACATCACCCATTCACCCCCACTTCGCAGCTTCCTGAGCTCTTATGAAGACTACAGGAAACGCAACATGGTCAACACCTGCTACAAACCCCTGCGGCCCTGCTTGAGCTCCAGAGCCCACCTGGAGCCCCCTCGTCTGGGATGGCAGACCCCAAAATCTAAGGCTAAGAAGAAGGTCGTGTTTGCTGACTCAAAGGGTATGTCATTAACGGCGGTGCATGTCTTCTCAACTTTTGATAACAGAGAACCAGCTCCATCCGAACTGCAGTTTGACCTGGAAGACCTAGAGGACATCACAGCCACTCTCCATATCAACTCAGTCCAGAGCAGAATTCTAGACTTTCCGCAACCAGCGGCAGACTATCTAGATTTCCGTAGCCGGTTGCTAAAAAACTTAGTTTGTTTGGAGAACTGCACCCTTCAGGAGCGGGCCCTCACTGGTACCATCAAAGTACGCAACCTGGCCTACGAGAAGATGGTTCACGTGCGAATCACTTTTGATACTTGGAAGAGCTTCCAGGATGTGGAATGCACGTTTATGAATAACGTCTATGGTTGTCAGGATACAGACACATTCTCATTTGCCATTGAACTGCCTGGGTATGTGCCTCCTCAGAATAAGGTCGAATTTTGCATTAGCTACAGAACTGGAGAGCAGACCTACTGGGACAACAACGACGGTAGAAACTATGGACTGGTTTCAACGTCTTGGCAAGAAAACAACACATGGAATTCGACAAACCAAGGAAAGAAATCGAATGAATCTAAGAAGTTAGGCAGGAAAACACAAGACAAGGAAGTTTATAATTGTAAAAATCCGCTCCAATCCAATGGCGTTTTTCCAAACTGGCAGAGTTGGGGACGCATTACAACCAGTGTCCCCTATTGGTGACTAGAGCGCACATAATTAACTATCCAAATGTGTTGAAAGGTTTTAACGACAATATTTCTCTCTGTATGACAACAGAAGAAGATTAACAATCTCTTAAAAGCTCTTAATATGATTTACCTGCTGATTACTTTACAGTAGACCTAGATCAGCTGTCTATTGCCAGATTAATGAGGGAACAGAGGCTGGTTGAAATGGTCACAGAGTGAACTTTGTTTCTTCAGATGGAACATGTTGCTGCAGTGCAATACAGCATGTTTCATTCTTTTGTTAAGTAAATATGTGTGATGACCCCTTTCCTGAAGAGCTAGACATGTAAACAAGACCACTAAGGGGTCTGGAGTAAACACTTTGTTATATCTTTATCGGTTCGTTGTAAAAAATGTGCCTTTGTCTTAGGTGTGCTAAGAGAATTTCTTTGTTAAACTGCTGCCATTGTGTGCCACATCAACAGACTGTGCACTATAAAAAATGATACCAAGTGAAAATCAAATCAAGAGAATATATCTAAAGCCTGTGTCTCGCTAGCCAATTTTCAGCCGATTATTTCCAGTTGAAGATTCTGTTATGGAAGAGATGAACAGTTGGTATGCAACCAGTGAGATTGTCCTTCATATTGAAGGGGTAGCCTTTGCTGGTTACAAACTTAAAGAGGGAAAATAGAAATTTGAATATTTATCATATTTAATAGTACTCCATGAATAAACCAGCTTTGTAATTAATTTGGTTTTGATCATTTTGCTTATCAAGCTTTTTATCTGCAAAATGCACATGCAGGTGTCTCTTTTTTCATGTTTGTGTTGGATATGTGAAATTTTATGTGCTTAATTTAATGCAACTGAATGCAATAAGTTAAACAAATGGCCTGATAATGGTTTCTGTGCCTTCGGATCTGCTCATTGTATGTTTTCCATTTATGTTTTAAGTGCAATCCAGTGAATATGAGTGGAATTGGTTGTGATGTTATGTTTGAATCAGGTGTGAAGATAAGAATGGCTGTATTTTATTGAAGAAAGAATGGATGTCTCTGTAAATGAGTATGTATTTGGTGTGATTTTTCTAAAATAAAAAATTAAATGTCACATTTTCAGATTCTGTTTCTCAATAACTCTAGTCAGAGTAAGTGAGAATATGTCTGATCTGCCAAAGTGACAACAATATTGTACTGGTGGCAATTAGGCTCATAAAAAGCATTAGGACAAAACACAAGTGATATTGAAAATGGAGTTCTTTTACTCTTCTAGAGTTAAAAGCAAATTGAGTGCTATGTTGACTAAAGTATTCAAGTTCTCAAGCAGAAAAAAATGAGAATAATGTAGATTTCTTAGAAGAAGAGATTGGTCAAGTTGATGCAGTAGCCTGATACCTGGGCTTTATGAATATATCCATGTAAATCAAAGCTTATGAATAGCTTTTATCAGCATATAAAGCTCTCTTTAAAATCATAAAGCAGTTTCAGTTTGAAGCGGACAGAGGTTTAATGTTAGCTCATGGTCTTCTCCACTCAGTGAGGAATGCAGAGAATGTAGAGAGCTACATTTTCCACTTTCCTACTTTTCTGAAATTTTTCAAAGCACTTATACACATCACTTCAATACAGAGAAAAGGGAAACAGATTTAAACACGAGACATCTGATAACCCTGGATATGAACACCCTCTGCCTGGCCATGTACTGAACATACAGTTCAAAAATACCTAGCCTCGTGCCAAGCCTATTTATTAAACCAGTGAACAGAGGAACATCATGTTGATAGTAAAGGTTCTTTTAGGTTATTCCGATATCAGTTGCAGTGTACGCACTGATAACCTTAAATAGCCAGTTACAAATATAAAAAATACCTAAAAGTAGCACTGTACGATAAGAAATATACAAGGACCACAACATGCCTCTTTAGGGCAACTGAATTGGGCTAAAGAAAAACTCCACAACTTAAAGACTTTCAAAAAAATAGGAAGAAATAATTTTGCTAATTATTTTGGATAAATATATATATATTGGAAAAATAATTATTTTGACTGGAGTAATGATGCCAAAAATTCAACTTTGAATTCACAGGAATAAATTACATTTTAGAATATATTCAAATGGAAAAACATGATTTTATAGAGTCAAAAAAATATACTCTTTTTGCTGTACTTGGGATCAAATAAATTCAGGCTTGGTGAGCAGAAGAGACTTTAAAAAAATTTTAAAAAATAAATTAAAAATCTTACTGTTTAATTCTGGAAATTAGTCTTTTTATTTCCTGAAAGAACATAACAAGCTGCATCGTGAAAGACAGTAAAAAGTCAAACAGGCACTTAAATGTGTGGTATAAGGCATGTGTATATCTCTTTGCACAAACACAACCATTCAAATCGCATATGAATATGCCGGCAAGTATTTTGCACCTCTTACCTCATTCTTGTTTGCCAATTCTCAACGGGAAACCCAAAGACAGGCCCAAAGTAATCATTTTAATGTGTTTTTTTCTGTCATTTGGACAACATGACCTTAGAAATAGGCTTTAGTGGCTCAGGCTCATGATATTTCAACTATGTGAAATACTGTTGGGAAAATGACTCAGCTCTTCCCTATAACAGGCTCACAGTTGCTTACAAAGATACTGGTTTCTTGTAGAAGAAACATTCATGATTTATGAATACGTATGTGCACCAAAAAAACGTGTATGTGGATTAGTTTTGTAAAAACTCATATTTTTAAACTGAATTGTGAGCTATATAAGCGTCATACAGAGTCTCACCACTGCCTCACCCTGTCTCAGCGATCTTTTTTAGTCTCCAAACCTTCAGCCAGAGCAGGACATTTGCCTCCATTTTTCATGATTCTAAAACTGAAGTTGTGCAAACATTAGAGGGCTGAGAGAGAGAGAGAGCTGGTCTGGGGCAGCAGCCATAAACAGGCCTCAGAGATGGCAGGAGAACAGTGCAGCATTCACAATCAGTCAAGAACAAGGGCTCTCTTACTGAGTGAGGAGGGAACTGGAGCGGAGTATGGAGTGGATTTGTCCATACAGCTGTGATTTCCTGCTCTGCAAAGCACTCTGTAACCATAAAGGGCACAGAAAATGTGTTTTTCCCCGGGTGTTGGCTTTACCAACTCAAAGATTTCATTTGCTTTTTTATTTCCTGTGGACGAATTGTAAACATGTGGCGTGTTTGGTTTTTCTTGATTCAGGTTCTGTCTATGCACAAATATATCCTTGTATGATGTCTTTCATTGTTTAATTGCTATCCTGATATTCTGACCTGGCAGTTTACATAGAGTGTTATCTGATACTTTTGTACAGTGTAATTCTTCTGCTATTTTTAAAAGGGATATAGTGCAGCTGTTGACACCAGTGCTAGCAGTCCATAGAAACCCATGACTCAGAATTTAGACTGCTCTCCTTCAAATACGGATTCTGAATCTGCATTTGGCCAGACTCTAACAACACTTTCATTAATTCTACTTCAGCGGTGGACACCACCCTGTTTACAGTTTGCTTTTGCCAGTACTTGGTCAATGAGCCATTGTTTGAGTCTGGTATGAAGTCATCCAGCAGCAGAAATGGCTTGAAGACTGTGAGTTTGGTCTCTGGCAATTTACATCTCATTTTATAAGGTGCTCATTCTGGAAAATATTCTTAATTTTGTTCCACTTAGCTGAAAGAAGTCATTTTTGCCGAAACTCCCAATCAGTGGTTGTGCACATGTATATATAACTCTGAGCTTTGCTTGTAAGTAGAAAAAATGCATGAGTCACAGTTGACCTATCGGTAAGCCCCCTCAAAAGCAGATTAGCCAATGGCATTTGAGTATCAGTTGCACAAGGACTGGAACTTGGATATCTTTAGGTTTCATTGCCATAGAGAAACACTTGAAGATCTGAAGCTCTCATTGGTTTGATGGTCTTTATGCTACAAAAATGGTAAAACAATTTGGATTCCAGGTATACTGAGAGGATAGGCAATGGAATTTGGAATTTATTTTATTATTCAACGTTCATTTTCTGGTTTGCATACAATTTTCATCTGCTTAAGCAGAACTTTTATGTCATCTTGTGCTTCACCAAGGTATCTCTGGCTACAACTATGCTGAAGTTAGTGAGTCCATGCTAACGTAATAGCTAACTGTTCTCACATCATGTACAGTGTAGGTCAAAAACACATACGAAACATTTCGGTGCCTGTCCATATTAAAGTGGTTAAATACAAATTAGTTTAATCTTACCCTGCGGTACATGAACACTGTTAATCCTGGATGTTGTCACTTGCGATCGTGACGACCAAAACATGAGGCTTCTTCCACTTGCATTGCGATCTGTAGAAATTATGTTTTTTGAGGAAAACATTTCTGCATTTTTCTCCATATAATGGACTGCTGTGGTGCCCCGATTTTGAACTTCCAAAAGGCAGTTTAAATGTGGCTTCAAACGATCCCAAATGCGGTTGTAAACAATCCCAGACAAGGAAGAAGGGTCTCATCTTGTTACGTAGTTGCTGCGTGCTGGATGGAACGAGACGAGAGACGAGATAACAAGTAACAATATATTTAATATAAACTTCTGGTAGCATAAGCTGGAACAGGCAGGAACACAGAGCGATAATCCACACACGTAGAACAAACAAACGTTAAAGACCGACAAGGGGCTAAAGACAAAGACAGACTTATAAAGGGTAACTAATAATGACAGACAGGTGAACCAAATAATGCTAACAAGGACAAAACCAAATCAGACAGATCAACGGGGGGAGACAATGGGAGAAACCAATAAAACAAACAGACAGAACTGTAACATTACGCCCCCCTCCGAATAGGCGCGTCCTCGCGCCGTAGAAAACAAAACAAAACAAAACAGACTAGGAGGCGAAAAAACAGAAAAACCAGAGTCCATGGGGGAGGAGGCTTCGGCGGAGGACGGAACCCCGGAAGGGGGACAAAAACCAGAGTCAACAGAGTCCAAGGGGGCGACGAAGGTGGGAGGAGCCAGGGAGGAAACAGGAGGGACCCGGAGCAGGAGAAGCAGAGGGAGACCCAGACCGCAGCCATGATGACCCACGGTGGAGCCGATGGAGGGAGGAGCCATGGTGGAGGAAGGGCTGACGACTCCAGGGGGCCGACCGACAGAGGCGGAGCAGCTGGCGGAGGAGCCCGAGGCGGAGACGGAGAGCCGAAGATCCAGGGCGACACCGAGGTTCCGGAGGGCCAAGGCGGAACCAGAGGCTCTGGCAACCGAGGCGTAGGCGGAGATCCAGAGGTCCGCGGCGGAGCCGGAGCAACAGAGGATGAAGGCTGTGCCAGAGGGAGGGAGGAGGTCCACAGAGCCGGTGGGACGGAGTGACGAGGCGCAGCCGTAGGAACAGAGTCCTGAGGTGATGAAGGGCCGACGACCGACCAGGGCGGAGCCGGAAAGACGAGGGAGCCCGGTGGAGCTGGTGGACCGATGGGCGACGATGGAGACGAGGGCGCTGAGAGCCGTGGTGGAGCCGCAGGGTCGGAGGGCCGAGGCGGAGTTCTGGACTCTGAGGCTGGAGGCGGAGATGAGGGATCCTCCAGCCCTGACGCCGATGGAAGCTGGCAGACCCGCGGCGAGCCCACTGCACAGGTAGGCCAGCACCCACTCGATGTAATCGTCCCCAGAGTTCGTTCATGCTCTCTCTCCATAGAGGACCCTCCCCGGACAGCTGCGCCTTGATGGTGGGGTTCAATCCCACCCGATAGAACGTGCACAAGCAGCTGTCCGGGTAGTGTGTGTGTGGCACGAGGTGCATAAAGTCTCAGGTGTGGTCCTCGAGAGAGCGATTCCCCTGCTCCAGGATGATGATCTGAACGGCAGGATCCATGAAGAAAAATCAAAAACAAAACACTGAGAAAAAGGACGAAAAAATAAACGTAGGGGAATCACGCCGGGTAAACTGTTTTGGTCGGTCGTTCTGTTACGTAGTTGCTGCATGCTGGATGGAACGAGACGAGAGACGAGATAACAAGCAACAATATATTTAATATAAACTTCTGGTAGCATAAGCTTGAACAGGCAGGAACACAGAGCGACAATCCACACACGTAGAACAAACAAACGTTAAAGACCGACAAGGGGCTAAAGACAAAGACAGACTTATAAAGGGTAACTAATAATGACAGACAGGTGAACCAAATAATGCTAACAAGGACAAAACCAAATCAGACAGATCAACGGGGGGAGACAATGGGAGAAACCAATAAAACAAACAGACAGAACTGTAACACATCTAGCGAAACAATAGGTTGCTTTCATTAAACTGCATTTCGGAAGTTCAAAATCGGGGCACCATATCAGTCATTATATGAAGAAAAATGCTGATATGTTTTCCTCAAAAAACAATTTCTTTACGACTGAAGAAAGAAAGACATGAACATCTTGGATGACAAAAGGGAGAGTAAATTATTTATAAATTGTTGTTCTGGAAGTGGAGTTCTCCTTTAACTATTTTCTGTATCCTCTGAAGGGCAATAATCATTTTAAAAACATGAGGCAAAATAAGAAAAATGTACGCATCTCCATTCTGTTCAAAAGTTTTCACCCCCGGCTCTTAATGCATCGTTTTTCTTTCTGGAGCATCAGGGAGCGTTTGTACCTTCTGTAATAGTTGCGAGTCCCTCAGCTGTCCTCAGTGTGAAAAGATGGATCTCAAAATCATACAGTCATTGTTGGAAAGGGTTCAAATACACAAAAATGCTGGAAAACCGAAGAAATTATGGCACCTGAGGGATTTTTCTGAAGAACAGAGGGCAGTTTAACTGTTCAGGACAAACAAGGGACTCAACTATAACTAAACAAAAAAAAAGTGTGGATCATTCAGGTAACAACACAGTATTAAGAATCAAGGGGATGCAAACTTTTGAACCGGGTTATTTTTATAAATACAACTATTATTTTCTCTTGTGCATGTATTGTAGAACAAGAAACAAGAATGTTTGGTTTATTTGTGGACTTATGACACTCATAATTGTTATTGGCCATTGGACTGGGCACTAATAAAGTTATCCTTACCTTAATTAATTATTATTTTGGTTTTTGTCAGGTAAAGTTTTGAAAGTCTGTTAGATTTAAGAAACATATTGCAAAAATGGACTTACGCGCTTTCTGGAATTCATGAAATCTTTTTTTAATGAGAATAGACTATATCAGCAAGTTTCTATAAACTAATAATGGACATAAAATGTAAAATATACTCAACAGGAGCATATCTTTGTGAAGTGAAACTGATTCAGCAGTGAAGAACACATTTTTTCTGTGGACTGAAGTGAAGCCAAAAGAAATGGAAGCAAATCTCATCCTCAAGCACCTCAGAGCTATGCAATCTCAGAGTTACTGTCACACGCATACTGGTTTCTTTTTTTTGGGGGGGTTGGGGGGGGCATTCCATAGGTGATATAGTTTTTATACTGTCCAAACTGTATTTTCTATTCATTTACCCTAAACCTACCCTGCACACAAAACTTTCTGCTACTTTATTTTGTAAAATTTATAAGCTGTTTCAAAAAAGGTACCCACAAGGTTAAATTTTACTGGCATTACTTCACTTGTGACATTTGGTCCTCATAATGTAGGGAATACCAGGTACACATACACAGGGGTAATGGGTTTCTTTCCACTCCCACAAGTCCTTCAGGGTCTTGAAGTCTTTCACTGCATTACAACCGTATACATGAACCCAGTGAACTCAGCAGATATATTTAACTCACTTGCACAGTCTGGTTTGTGTGTACACACACGTGCACATAGCCAGTCAAGCCAAGTCTAAACCTTAACCCTAAAATACTCTAAAAATGGATATTCATTTTGTTATTTCCTATATAAACCATTTTACATGTACACCTTTTTTTTTCTAAAGGGGATGCCCCACAAGCTCTTCTTTCTGGATTTCCTATTCCTCTGAGGGCATTTTCAGTCATTTTGTCAAAACAAACATAGCAAAACCTGCCCACATAGAGACAATTCCACTCTTGCAGAAGATAAGCAGAGATTGCAAACTCTCATGATGCAATGAGCCCCAGACTTGCACATGCTGATCAAACTTACTAAAGCTCTTTAAATAACATGATTAAACTCAACTCCAGTTCTTTTATGTCTGCTTACTAGTAAATATCATACAGCTACATCATTTAGAAATAATTGTAATATTTTTATGGCCTGTATTATATATTTTTGAATATGTAAAATTAAGAAATGATTCTGTTCTAAAGTGGTGAGTCTATATTGTATGTATGTATGCTTAGTTTCTTTTGTAAAACTGGTTGTGAAGTAAACAGACAGCCTGACCACTTAGTCTCATCTTCTCAGTGTTAGTCACGTGACCAGGACATGTCTTTGTCCACCCTGTCTTCACGGCTAAACACCGTGATCACTAGAAGTTCACTGGCTACCATGGTCATGTGACCAAATATTGCATTGCTTACACGGTGGCCTGCACATGGTGACAGAAATAGCTGTGTTGTGACATAGATGTGTCTTGGCTGTGTGTCTACGCTCACTGGGAAATGCCTAAATAAGATAATTTATGAAAATTGATATTGTTACATGTATTAGATCAAATAATCAACTAAACACTACTAAATATTTCATTGTATATTGCAAAGATGCACTGATATGTTTAGTTTATGTTGCTTTTGGCTAATATGTGAGTCATTTTGGACAACACAAAAGTGAATGTTTTCCGTAACTCTTGACATTATAAAAACGCACTGTTCAGAGTCAGTCATGATTCATTTACTCCACATGCACGTGTCCAATAACGGTGGGTTGGCGAGGTAAAGTAAGTAGTATTTGGCCAGCCATGTAATCTCCACATGAATAGAGGCTTCATGTAAAAATAAAAAAAAAACAGTGTTATTTACACATTTTCTGAGTGTATGGCATTTCTCAAAAGTACCTTTTCTTGTGTCTGTGGCTGTAATAGAGTAACAGTGTGTTTTCAGCAGCAAGGAAGGTCATTTCTCATTAGCAATGTGCCTGTGATACAGGATATGAATGCCTGAGCTTCTTCTATTCCTGAAAGTTGGCAGAGAACTGCATATATCATAATATACATCTCATGAAAGATCAAAAAACAGACACCAGTCATTCATGTTCACACGTGAATAGACAAATATGTACTGAGCCATATAAGAGGAATGAAGCATATACATGTGAACAGGGTGTTGGTGTAAACAGAAGGATTGTTCCACAACTCTGGGCTAACCTTTGACCTGGATAGTGATAGAGCAGATAGTGTTCTCTCGACCGGTATTCATAGTAGCAGAGGACTCTGGTTTACCATGACTTTCGGGGATAAAGTACAGCTAGATGTGCAGGGAATTGGCAGAACTTGTGTCCATGCATGAGTGCAAGGAAACATTTTTGCGACAGAGTAAACAGATACAAAATTATTAATCAAAAATGTGACTTCATTTTTCTTAATTGAAACATTATAGCAAATGATTCTGAATTACACCTTAAAATTCTTGTAATTGCAACTATAGATTTTTTTGCAAATGTTAAAATGTAAATTGTTTGCTCACATTCAAGCACTTATTACATTTGTAGCAGCTTGTTTTTAGTTGTCAGACCACTGCAGTTATTTCTGCCTTAGGCCTTCAGCAGCTATAGTCATAATTTATGATGGTATGGGACAGTAAATAAAACTAGTTCCTTAATTAGTCAGAAGCTGTTCATTCATTTACAAGTGTTGCTTTTTGAATTGCTTCTAATGTATGATCACCAATCATTATCAAATTTAGATTTTACACTGTAAACATACTAATTAGAACTAAATAGAACTAGAAGGACTAGAAGAAAGAAAGTGATACACATTTGGAACAACATGAGTAACTTATCACATTTTCATTTAAGGCTGAACTATCGCTTTAAAGACTCACAGCCTCTTAATTGAGCACAAAAAATGACATAAAAACAGATCATTTCATCCTGAAGTCTGCTGTTTTTAAAATGCTATTAAAAAATGTAAGATTAAAGTTTGAAGCTGCAATTTCTGACTGGTCTTCTGTCTTTCTTATATTTGCATACTTTACTGTGATTGGTCTTTTCTTCCATACAACTAATTTTCTTCCATATATGTGACCCTGGACCACAAAACCAGTCTTAAGTAGCACGGGTAAATTTGTAGCAATACCCAAAAATACACTGTATCTTTTCTTTTATGCCAAAATATTATATTGTATCTCTACCAAATAGTATCATATCCTTATTTATTCAGCTTTCAGATGATGTATAAATCATGACTGGTTTTGTATTCCAGGGTCACATTTTTTTGTTTGTTTTCTATATTTACTGTCACCTTTACAAGACTTTATGTGTAGATTCTCATTCACAGTCAGCAGAAAACAAGATCTGATGCACCTTTCGTTTTCACTGAAGCAAACTGTAAAATCTTAGCTTACCTAAACCTAAATACTAATGCTAAAGCTATGTTTCCTTTGCAGAACTGATTTCTATATTTAAAACGTATTGCATAAAAAGTAAATAACTATTAGTGATTAATAGATAAGTTACGGTCTGTGTGATTACTGGTGGAACTCCAAGTTTAGAGTTGGAACAGGATGACTATAGCTGAAGAACAGAATGGGCTGCAGGTGCACACATTGACAGCTGATAGGACACTAACTCAAATATGAACTTTTGCAAAACAGAGTCACATGTTCTCTGTTTGCATGTTTTGGAGTATCATGTAGCATTCTCTGTGCAGGGTGCTTTCAGAAGTTTTTGATGTAGATTTACAATTATTCAGATACTAAGTACTATGTTAAAAGATTTTTTGGTCACACTTTATTTTAAGGTTCAATTTTCACAATTAACAAACCATTAACTAACCATTAACGACTTCTGCCCCAATAGTTTAGGTATGGTGTAGGATTAGGAATGTAGAATATGGTCATGCAGAATAGGTGCTTTATAAGCACTAATAAACAGCCAATATGCTAGTAATATGCATGCTAATAAGTAGCTAGTTAACAGTGTAAATTGGTCCCTGTTCTAAAGGGTTACCACTTTTTTAGAGGCAATTCTGTTTGTACAAAATTAAAATTTTTGATTTTTCACAATAAGTCAAGTTGATCTGTTGACTAAAGTATAAAGGCATATAAAATTTTACCTCATATGGCAGTTTTGTTGAATTCTTAGTTTGCATTTGATCAACATACTTTCCCAAAAAAGAAAAGAATTTTTCCAAAAGTTAAAGGGTTAGTTCATCCAAAAATGAAAATTCTGTCATTAATTACTCACCCATATGTCGTTCCAAACCCATAAGACCTTCATTCAACTTCTGAACACAGATTAAGATATTTTTGATAAAATCTAAGAGCTTTCTGACCCTGCATAGACAGCAATGAAACTACCATGTTCAGGGCCCAGAAAGGTAGTAAGGACAAAAATAGTCCATGTGACATCAGTAGTTCATTCATAATTTTATGAAGCTACAAGAATACTTTTTGTGCACAAAGAAAACAAAAATAACGACTTTATTTAACAATTTCTTCTCTTGCATGTCAGTCTTTGACATGTTCACAAGATTAGCATGACACATGCATGTGATGTTGTTGATGCAGGAGTTGGTGTCACAATTAGCATTCCAGAGGCTAAATATTATGTTATTGTGATCGCTTCAACCCGCAGACATTAAAAACAACCCACGGCAACAGTGTTAAAGTAGCCCATTTCCACAGGAAAACCACAGACTTGGCAACACTGCAGAATGTCCATCTCTCTAAATTCATCATCTGTACATTCTGGTTCAAATAAGGAGGCCTGTGCAAAAAATTGCAAGTCATCCTCTCCGTCCACATCTTCAGACATGTTTATGATGACTGTTTTATGTACAGAGTGCGTCTTCTTCTGTTTGTAAACAAGGCCCAGCGCATCCAGGTTCTATATCAGAACACCGGCTCCTGTGTCAGCAGCGCTACACGCATACTAGGGTGACCATCCGTCCCACTTCGCATTGTACCGCACAGCATTTTCACCCCTTGTCCTGCACGTCACATATTGAGAATATGTCCTGCATTTTCATCAGTCTGTTGGTTTTTAATTATCATATTAAGAAAACATGTAGCGTTCTTTTGCTTTTTTAAGAAAGCTTTTTATTTATTCATTTTAGTGCATAATTTCCACACAAAGTATGTGCGGACCTCATTAAATGATCTAGCACCACTAACAGAAAGGTCGAGCGCACATGGAAAAACACGATATTTTCCATTCATTTTAAAGGGTTACTCCACCCCAAAATGATAATTTTGTTGTTAATCACTTACCCCCATGTCATTCCAAACCCGTAAATGCTTCGTTCGTCTTCGGAACACAATTTAAGATATTTTGGATGAAAACCGGGAGGCTTGTAACTGTCCCATTGACTGCCAGTTTAATACCACTGTCAAGACCCAAAAAAGTATGAAAGACATTGTCAGAATAGTCCATCTGCCATCAGTGGTTCAATATGTTGAATAAAATCTTTTTTTTTTCTTTGCATACAAAAAGTATTCTAGCACTTCATAAAATTCAGATTCATTTTGGGGTGGAGTAACCCTTTAAGCAATTAAAAAAAATGATGCAGCTGTCAGACATGACTTTCTTTTTATTTTAATAGTTTGTTTGAGTTGACATGCTTTCTCTCGCTTACATGTGCGCATTCAGAAACATAAATAAGCGCATATGACAACGGATGTAAATCAGTATTTACATAGCATAAGAGCGGAAAATGTCTCACATGTGTCCCGCATTGTCCCGCAAAAAAACATCTATGTCCCACAATAGATCTAATGCCAGGTGGTCCCCCTATCGCATATATCATGGTACTTTCATGAACATGTGACGGAGACTGATACGGAACAAAAAAGAAATTGTTGAATAAAGTCGTTAATTTTGTTTTCTTTGTGCACAAAACATATTCTCGTAGCTTCACAAAATTAAGGTTGAACCACTGATGTTGCGTTGCTGTCTATGCAGGGTCAGAAAGCTCTTGCATTTCATCAAAAATATAGTAATAATTTGTGTTACGAAGACGAGCGAAGATCTTACGGGTAATTAATGATAAAAATGTCATTTTTTGAGTAAACTAACCCTTTAAATAATAAGAAAAACTGTAGTTGTCAATTGCATATTGACATGTACAGCATGTTACACGTGTCCCACACGATCAGGTACAAAAGAAAACATTTCCACCCCTTCAAAACACACATACACAGTCAAAAGCCTATGGATTACAGATTATTGATTGAGACCTGTTGGCCAACATAGGTCAGATTTCATAGGAAGCTATACTTTGGTGGAGCATTGCAGTCCTGCTGTAACACATTCAGTGAAAAACACCCACCACATCAATTGTAGTGCTAGTCTTTGATGCTACATTACCAGACTATCATACACCAAATGACCTGCAGCAAACGCATCAGACTGCGAGTGTAAACACATTTTACAAGAACGCTCTGGTCCTTCTGTCATCGACACACCCCCCAATGATATGCAGATCAAAGAGGAACCTGTAATCTTATGTTCATGGCTCTTCTGTGCATGTTGAACGTATTTGGGAGGAACACAGGCTTCTGTTTTTTTTTTGTTTTTTTTTTTACTTTCCAGTCATGAGCCCAGCAGACTAATGGCACGTACGCATAATGTTTGTTTACAAGTTTTTGCTCAATGATTGCAGTCTGCTAATCTGCAGATCGATTTTCAGTTTGGTAAATTTATGATTAATCTGAGGATTGATGGGGCACACTTTATTTTAAGGTCCACTTCTCGCTGTTAATAAACCATTAACTACGACTTTTGCCTCAATAAACTCCTAATTTGCTGCTTGTCAGTAGTTAGTAAGGTAGTTGTTAAATTCAGGTATTGGGTAGAATTAGGGATTTAGAATACGGTAATGCAGAATATGTGCTTCATAAGTTTCAATAAACAGGCAATATGCTAGTAATATGCATGTAAATAAGCAGCTAATTGGTCTAAGCAGGACCAACTGGTCCCATAAAAGCAGGAATTGGTCCCATAGTAAAGTGTTACTGATTAATGTTCGTCTGGTTTTTTTTTTACCTTGTATGTAACGACATACTATGGCCTTTAAGATAATGTAAAGTAAGATAATGTAAAGTGTACAGTGTACCTATCTAAGAATGTTCTGGTAATATAAGGTAACTAGGGTAGGGTTAGGTTTAGGGGTAGGTTAAGGCTTTTGTAACTTATTACCTAGTTATTGTAATTACTACAATAAGTGTGTGTGCATGAGGAACAGGACTGTAAAATAAAGTGCTAGTTATCTCTCTGGATGCGAATGGGCCTTTAAAGTGTTAGATGTTTGTGTATTTGTCACTTGTATTAGTTTTTATGGCAACACTTTACAATAAGGTAAATTTGTTATCATTAGTTAATGTAACATGAACAATCAATAAACAATACAATTATTACACTATTTATTTCACTATTCTGAGTTAATGTTAATTAATAAAAATACAGTTGTTCATTGTTTGTTCATGTTAGTTCACAGTGCATTAACTAATGTTAAAGGGGTCATCGGATGCCCATTTTCCATAAGTTGATATGATTCTTTAGGGTCTTAATGAAAAGTCTATAATATACTTTGGTTAAAAATTTTCGGTGGTAGTGTAAAACAACACCCTTTTTACCTTGCCAATATCAGCTCTGCATAAATCATCTCATTCTGGTCGAGACTGCTTTAAATGCAAATGAGCTCTGCTTGCCCCGCCCCTCTCTTCTCTCTGTGGAGTGACAAGCTGCTTGGAGAGATTGTTTACTTTAGCCGCATTTAGTGCGTTTAGCCGCTAAACTTGCTAACTAGCACATTATTAGGAAAGGCGATTGCAAAGATTCATAAAAAAACCCGGTAACGCTTTAGATTACAACCCGCAAAGAACTACGTAAGTAAACTGAATTTACGGTGTATGTTTCTGTAATTATAGTGTACCTATAAAGAACGTACATGTAGGTATAAGGGAACAAAATGTTACGTTTTGGTAATAGAGAGTAACAACCAGATATACAACCTGCAAAGAACTGCGTAAGTAAACTAAAGTTACGGTGAATGTTTCGTATTTATATTGTACCTACGTGTAAGTATAAGGGAACAATAGGTTACGTTTGGGTAATAAGGGGGTAGCAAACAGATATCCTACAAATAATTTATAATGGATTCATTTAAAAAAACTTAACAGGTACCTGTTCTATTAAATCGTAAGTTTGGTGTATCTATACGTAAGCTTTTTAAAATTACTGGGAAAATATACTCTTGTTCCATGTAGTTACAGGGTAAGTGTGCCCTCTGCGGGCTGTAAATTAAAGTGGCGATTGTTCCCCTCCTGTTCAACGAAGTTACAGGGTACAATACATATAACAACGCGACGTAAAATGTGGTTCTACAAAATGTACATTTATTTACATTTTTACAAACATTAAATGTACAATACTGACATATTTACATCATCTAAACATTTAACGTTTACTTCATATGAAATTATAACATTTCATTCTGTTCTGTGATTTCTGTTGCCAGCTCGTTTCCAAGAATAGGTCTACATAATGTTATCATGACTACACGTTAAACCCTTAAAATAAATAATATTCCTGCAATCGTTTAATCATTCATGTAATATTAACTTCGTTTGCCGTGGTGGAACACAAAGGCGTTTTCTCTAACATGCTGTGACTAACAATAGAACCATAAAATACACCGAACACGCATCATAATTACAAATTAAACAATTTTATTTGTGTGCTGTAACCCAGATCTTCAGAATCCATACGATTTGCGAGGACCAGAACCAAATTCAAGGCTTTGTCCGGCGATCTTCATCTCCATCTCTAGCAGCGAGTCCAGCAGCAACAGCCGTAAACCCGTGCTAAAGTGCATTTTGCGACAGGAAAATCGGACGTTCATTGGCTCTCGCCTGCATTCGTCACAGATTACGACATGCCGTGTTTCTGGTGAGATGTGTTGGAATGACGCGCGGGCGCCTTCGAGGAGTGGATCAAGACAATAATCTGGATAATATTTTCAGCGATTAACAATTTAAATTCTGCTCTCATCCTACTGCACCTCAAACCTACTGTATTCCCCCAGAGAGGACTGCGGCTGCAAACGCATCGTTATTTTGATTACTTTTTGTATGGCTGTTGACATTTTTGCAATAAATAAATGATTGTGATTGCACTTTCCTGTTTTTTATATTTTTATTACTGTTCAGTCATAGTTAACGTTAGGTTTAGATGTAGAAGTGGGATTAGCGACTATAAAAAATATTTTTAGATATATTTTCAGATTGTGTGTTTATGTATTGTACCTATCCTGTAACTTCGTTGAACAAGAGGGGAACAATCGCCACTTTAATTTACAGCCCGCAGATGGCACAATTACCCTGTAAATACATGGAACAAGAGTATATTTTCCCAGTAATTTTAAAAAGCTTACGTATAGATACACCAAACTTACGATTTAATAGAACAGGTACCTGTTAAGTTTTTTTTAATTAATCCATTATAAATTATTTGTATATGTTTATGTTTTCTACCCCGTTATTACCCAAACGTAACATATTGCTCCCTTATACTTACACGTAGGTACAATATAAATACGAAACACACTGTAACTTCAGTTTACTTGCGCAGTTCTCTGCAGGTTGTATATCTGGTTGTTACCCCCGAATTACCAAAACGTAACATAGCCTATTGTTCTCTTATACCTACACATACGTACTAATAGGTACACTATAATTACAGAAACGTACACCGTAAATTCAGTATACTTATGTAGTTCTTTGCAGGTTAAATATCTGGTTTGTTATCCCCTTATTACCCAAATATAACATATTGTTCCCTTATACCTACATGTACGTTCTTTATAGGTACACTATAATTACAGAAACATACACCGTAAATTCAGTTTACTTACGTAGTTCTTTGCGGGTTGTAATCTAAAGCGTTACCAAAAACCCTTATACTTACTTCTGCTGTAAGTGAAGCTGGATCACGAATGATTCGCGCGAACATAGATGGATATATGTAGATCAGGAGGGGCATTCCCTTCACAAACAAATGCAATCTACTGCATCTTCAGCGGCTCAGATGTCAGGAGTAAATGACGACCACTATTATTACATCCAGCAACACAACACCTCAATCGCTCAATCTGAGATATTCTTGTCTAACTTACATCCCTGCTCCGGCATCAAAACAAAAGAGGATGGACTGTTACAGCTGATCTGAGGTAAAATGCTCATATCAATCAACTATCGTGGGAGCGGCCTCACACCGACAGGCATCTGAGAATGGCTCCATTTGAAAAAGGGGATATTATTTTTACAGATTAATTAAAAACCACTGCATGGATTTTTATCATTATAGGTAGATGTAGATTTGTACATACACTGCCAACACACATTAATGTTCAAACAACACGTAAAAGTGAACTTAGCATCCGATGACCCCTTTAATGTTAACAAATACAACTTGAGATTTTGGTAAAGCATTAGTAAATGCTCAAATTAACATTAACTAAGATTAATAAATGCTGTAGAAGTTTATTCTTAGTTCATGGTAACTAATGTAGTTAACTTATGTTAGTTGTAGAGACTTGAAACTTGGAGGGATGGAAGTAGTCACAATCGGCCTGACAGGGGTGCTACAGCGAAATAACTCCCAAACCACTAGTAGCAGACTCAAGTGTCTTATGTCATTGAAATCCTCGGCTCACACCGGACAAAACTCAGATTTGACTGTGAGCCTGACAAAATTTTCAGGTATTTTGCATTTTTTGAAAAACTAGTCCAAGGTTTTTTACCCGATCGGAACCAAATCAGTGCAGAAAGATTCTCTGGAGAGTGAATCTCAATAAATATAAAAAAAAACCTTAAACTTTCGACTTACTGTCGTAAAAAAAAAAAAAAAACGTTTAAAAGGGGCAGGGCCACTTTTAGTAAAATGCCTATAACTCATAATGAGATAATGAGATATCTCTGCTAAACTTAGAACACTTATGAAGGAGCTCAATCTGAGGTCACAGGACAAAAATCACAGAGTTTGGCCATTTGGGGGTGCGATAAGAGGGGAAAAACATAAAAAATGGCTATAACTGTGCAACCATTTGTCCTATACCAATATGAAATCAGTGTGCACGGTCTTGGTCCAAAGTGCCACCAGTGTCTACAAGGATATTTGCGTATCTCAAAAAGCATGGGCGTCATTGGCAGACGAAATTTGACCACCTGTTAGACAAGGTAAACAAATGCTGATTGGAACGAAACTTGGTGGGCCTGTTGAACTCATAGCCCCAAAGGGCTGAGAGAAATTTGAAAGAAATCTGCCTCTGTGGAGCGATGTTGCATTTTTCAGGGCCGTAAAAGGTTTTTCGCACATGCACAATATTCATATCATATGATAGAACTCCTCATTCTGGACAACTTTGCCTCTAGGAGCACTGCTGTCAATCAAATCATTTGTTAAATGATTAAGAAGATGTCAAAAACTTACTTTTGTAATTTAGTCCGAGGTTTTTTGCTTAGTCTGGAAAAAAACACTGCAGTACAATTCTTTGTACTCTCTAAGCCAATAATTATCAAAAAAAAAAAAATTATTTATCCTTTGGGAAGCTATAATGAGGTCTTTTAGAAAAGGGGCCTGTCCAAATTTACCCAAATTTAAAAAAGCATCATATTTTTATGACAAATTACCTGTATTTGCTAAAAATGCGTTTTTTCAATCACCGATCACTAAAAATTATGACTTTCTGTATTTGCTTAAGTGCCTGAAAGCGCTTGAATTTTTCAGTTTTAGTTATTTTAGTAATCAAGTTCAACTAAATGAAAATGAGAAATGCTGCCTGAAAGAAAGAAAGAAAGAAAGAAAGAAAGAAATACAATGGTAGTTTATCATTCTATTCAACTAAATGTAGAAAAGAGGAGAGAAATCCAGACATGACCCAGTCAGACTCAAACCTAAGCCCCCTTTAGTTCCTACATGCTCCAAGCAGGAGCACAGTCCACTAAACCACAGTTCTGTCAACACCTGGATGATTTATAACAGATGTGGTGTCTGTAATGGAAACTCAAGCCTTCACACTCTCAATTTCTGTCCGAGTCCAAACCTGACACAGACCCAGCATTGCACCAAACTGTTGCATAAGAATGACAAAAAGTGCAACCCCCATATGTGTCAAGGTTCTGTTGTGTGTTTGTATTGGTGTTTGTGTGAGTGCCAAGTGATGAAAAAGAGCGCAAGATAAAACATTATATATGTTATAAAGCAAGCAAGAGAGAGCGTGCTTATGTGATAAAGGCAGTATAGGGTGGAAGGTCAGTGGTGTTGTTAGACCACAAAGCATCTGCTTCCACAACATTTGGCATCTTCCCCCAGTTAAGTGACCCACATACACTCCATTAGCCAATAGCCAACCAGCCGCCCCATACAGATTTACCGACAAGGGTCTTATGCTAACACAGACTTTGATCTCATAACAAACCAGTCCCAAATCTGCAAACTGCTCGCTCTGGCATTCCCCTCATTTAACACGTTTTACCTCACTTTCCCTTCTTTCTTTACATTTCTTTTTTGCACAAAAACCTTTAATAAATGGACAGTGATGGAGCTTGTTTCTACAACCTGTACTGCTGCGCTACTGAATACAGACTTTAACACACACTCTCAACAATCATAATCGCAGGTCTTGTACCATGCAATTATTTATGAAAATAAAAGACACATTGTATAATTTGCCAATTTTAATCAATTAATTGCTTGACGGAATGAATTGGGTCATTATTTATAGAGCTACATGGACAGAGCAAGTCATTAAGACTGGGGTCATGGACGCCCACTGAGGCATGAACAATTCATTATCCACCATTAAAAGACTCAGCGGCTTCTATGCTTGAATAGACTCACAAAGAGCAACAAACTCACACCGAAACACACATACAGACACCTATTTCTGAAAACGTGTATGTTTACACACAAAGAGACGGGGCAGTTGTTAAATAAGGGGTGCCGTGCTGCTGAAATCAATTGAAAACCTATCAACTACTCCATAAATTGCCACACAGAGAGCCGAAATGTGATTATCAGGTGAGCATGTCACTTTCGCTGTAAGAGTAGCTATTACTCACAGGCTGACATGCATGCACAAATTTCAATGATCATTAAAAGTTACCACACGTTTCCTTCTAGAACCCACGTGATATAATTATTCTCGAGATTCACCAAAAACTTTTAAGAGTGAAGTATGAGGTGGAAAAATCTCTCCATTCACAGTAGCCTATTAATTAGCCATAATCCAGTTATTTCAAAGGGAATCCATCCCAGGAGCCTTTGTTATTAATAATAAGAACCTAGTTGCATGTAACAAACTAAAGGACAACTACAAAAAAACAAAGACACAAATGAAATAAAGAGGGCCCTATAAAATCTTTTTATTTTTCCTAAATTCCATTTACATTTTTCTAGACTCTATTTTAATGGTTACATTAAATATATATATATATATATATATATATATATATATATAATTAATCAAAAAGCATGTCTAATTAATTGAAATCATGAAACTTGCAAAATTTATCAGTAATTTATTAAAAGTTCAACAAAAATTAGATGTTTTTAAGGCCCTATGAAATTCGTTTTATTATTTTTCTCAAATTGTTTGTGAACCTTTTTTTCCCATTAATTTTCTGGATTCATTACATTTTAATAATCAAAAGTCTAATGAATTTATGAAGGATAATTAGACTTGATAAAGAATTAATTTATTATAGGCTATTCAGAAATTTTCAGAAATACTGTGTTGTATATTTACAATTTTCTGGTAAATAAATTCTGGTAAAGATTTTTTTTCTGGTAAAAATCCTTTAAACATTATTTTAATAATATTTTTTATTAGTCGTAGTACTATCCTTACATTAAGTAATATGTTAATATATTTCTGACTGTCAAGAACTTTTATTTTGACGGGTTGCTGTAAAGACCTTAAGGGTCTTCATTATGTGGTGATAGTTTTCCGCAAAAGAAATGATAAAATGCTCATGAATGACTCTCAGAGCGGTACGGGTACTAGGAAAATGCAGAATCGTACCGTTTTTAAAAGCAGGGTATTGCAATACTTTTTCAAGTACCAGTATATCGTGCAACTACTGTGAACTATGTAGTACTGAATTGTGGAGTTATACCGTTGATTTTTTCACTATTTTTATGTTCAGTATTTTGGGCGGGCCTGAAATCATAGCCCTTTCTCAATATGCGTTCTTGTCTGTACTTGTGTTCTTATGTACTTGTGAGGCGTCATCAGTTGTTGCCCAAGTACTGTTCCAATTCAGAGTTCACATCTAGCCAAGTACACTTCAAATCCCCAGATGTGTTCTTGTTCTGCCTCTTTCATCAAGGATGCATTTCGCTCCAACCAGCGAGCATTAATGGCGGTGGAGAAAACCTGCATAATTTTAAAAATAATACTGTTATTTTGTCATTAAATGCAGTTTTAAGAGTATTTCAGGCGAGGATGTAGTTGTTTAAAATTCAAATCTGCGGTTTATTTATAAAGACTATTTGAAAATTTGCTTTGCTGATATCGGAGACGTGAAATCCAGGTGATCACGGGGCACTCAGTGCTCATGTACACCGCCGAGAGCGCCTCACCTCGGCTAGTCCTTCTAACATTTGTCGCTGGTTCTGATGTCTCTGTAGTGGTTAAACATGAGGTATAATTCATTCAATTCACTGAGCATGGCCCCTCCCCTAAAAACTAGAGCGCATTAGCATCAGTTACTACAGCCTACAGTTTGCTACAGTAGCTAGCAATGCGGTTGCGATAATTTATAAAACAGCTCGGTCTCCATTCAGGTTTTAGCTGTATTTGCCAGTTGAGATAAGAGGTAGCTTTCCCGCGAGTGGGCGTGGCTTCAGCTTAGACAGCGGACACGCCCCCAGCATCTAAGACCAGATAATACGTCTTATTTTTTCAAGATTTTGACAACTTACTTTATTTACTTGGCTTTTTTTTATCATTCCAATTTGACTGGGTAGTTAACAAAATTTTCTGTGGTCTGACAAACTCATAACACATATTTAAAGGGGTCAGGAACTAAAATCAAAATTCCCTTTATCTTTTGACACATTAAAGGTCATTGTACTATAAAAACATCCTGTAGACTAAGTTTCAGAACTCGTTATCATTAGTCTAAAAACAGTCTGCCAAAGTGACAGGTTGTGTAATGTGCCACTCTATGATGTAATAGTGTGGCTAAACACTGCCTCCACAGGAGAAGATCAACACGCTTTTTTCACTTAATTTTACTGTGTATTTGTTTACAAACAAGTCACAATTCGATTCAGGATTTTCAGATTGAAACCAAAAGACGATGCTGTCCGGATCCAACAATAATGTTGCACCACACAAGTGTGAGTTACTGTTTTTATTACATGGTTATTATTGCTTGTCTGTTATTGCAGATTTTTTTGATATGTAACTGAGTATTAATGTGTTTTTGACCTAAATCACAGCAGCGTCCATCTGTGAAGGATATGGCCTGTTAAACATATACAACTGTTAGCCAATCATAGCAGTGGGTGTTTACTTCAGAGTCTACAAACAGTAACGCCTATTTAAACAGAACGTTTGGTTAAGGGGGTCACAAAAAAGGATAGAAAATAGCTTATTACTTCTAAATTATGATGTATTTTGATGTCAAAATCTTGATAACATTATAAATATATGGACTTCAGAGAACATTACAAAATGAAAAAAGGCAGTTTGATCTCTTTAATGTTGCTTTACACAGATGTTGAACTGCAATTGTAAAATTGTTTAATGAAAAAAATGCCATTCAGTGTACTCTGAATGCTTCCCAGCTATATTATAAACTATATGACCTGAAAAAAAGGCATTGTGATAAATGAACACTCTTGTTGACTATAACTGAGTGTGGTACTTAGTGGGGTGACCCAGAAACAGGGAAGAGTGTAATAGACTACCCCTCCTCTCTGAGTATAATGTCACTGAGAAATACATTTCACTTTATCAGAGGGACTGTTCCACCATTAGTGTACTCCAAGTTTCTTTAAATATAACTCGGGCTGAAGAAAAACTGGTTTTAGATATAATGTCATGTAGTTGTGGTAAAGGTCTATACATCTTTTTTAAAAGTAGGGCACAGGGAAACTGTAAAAGTACCACTTTGAACTTATAGGTAAAATAATCCACTTTAAACTAGACGAAAAGGGCAGATTTAAGGTGGAGTGTTCAGACAGAGCACTGCATTTTACAGTTTATAGTTTTACAAGCATTAACATTTAATATTCTTTTAAAAGGATACAAGTCCTTGAAATAGCAGACTGTAATGTTCCCACAGCATAAGATAAAATATCTTAATCAAAGGCCTAATGCCAGTTTAGAAAGAAAAAGATACACAAAGCCACAGAGTCTTTAGCACTAAATCAGATCAGGCTTTCTAAACCTGTGTTTGCCGCAGATTTTTAAACTATTGAATTTCAAGACTTTTTAGTCCTTTCATGGACTCATTATAACTACAAAAGAGTCAAGTCAAAGGCTGCTACTAACTAATTTTGTGTTTGTGCCTGGACTGTTAGGTTATGTCGAAAAAATCCCATCTCATGTTCTCCCTCAATTTTAAAATCATCCTGTATCACTGTTTTTCCTTTTTTGTTAAGGGTGTTTGATCTTCTTTGCATGTTCACTTTGCAAAGACTGGGTCGGTACTTCTGCAGCAATGTAGGATGGTTTTGAAATGATTTTTGAAGTTGAGGGAGAAAATACAATTGGAGTTTTTCGACATACCCTAACTGTCTTGAGTCAGAATACACAGAGTTCAGGGAGAGCAAGGCAAGATGAGCATTTGATATTTAAATTGTATTTTTTAAATGAAAATAATCAATCGTTTCGCTAGTTAAGATGCTTCTTCCTCGTCTGGGATCATTTACAACCACATTTGGGATAGTCTAAAGCCGCATTTAAACTGCCTTTTGCAAGTTCAAAATCGGGGCAACACAGCAGTCCATTATATGGAGAAAAATCCTGAAATGTTTTCCTTAAAAAAACGTAATTTCTTGACAGCTGAAGAAAGAAAGACATGAACATCTTGGATGAGAAGGTAGTGAGTACACTATATGTGAATCTGAGAAGTGGACTTCTCCTTGAGGAGTGTTCAGGTAGAGCTCTGCATTTTACAGTTTGTAGTTTTACAAGCATTAACATATAATATTCTTTCAAAGGGGCTACAAGCGCTTGAAATATCAGACTTTAAAGTTCTCACAGCAGAAGATAAAGTATCTTAATCAAAGGCCTGACACCAGTTTAGCTGAGGAAAAGGATACACAGAGCCACAGAGCCTTTAGCACTAAATCAGATCAGGTTTTCTAAATCTGTGTTTGCGGCAAACCTTTAAACTATTGAATTTCAACACTTTTCAGTCTTTCCATTGACTCATTATTAGCACAGGTACAAAAGAGTTAAGTCAAAGGGTCCTAACTAATTTTGTGTTTGTACAGACATATCCTATACAATATTTTATTATTAATAGGGAAGCTCAATTAAATATATTTTTAAAAGAAATGTATTTCAGAATGTATTTCAGGGCCAAGAAAACTCATTCCCAATTTTACAGGATACCCTGCATGTTGACTAAATGCAAATGTGGATGGAATTACCTAATTAAGATCAAAACTAGATTTAGGTTTTTTTAATTTATTTATAATTATATATTAATATATTGTATTTTTAAAATAAATTTGTATTCAAATGTGCTATATTTTCACAAATATTTTTCTTGGGTTGAAATATATAGAGAAAAATATATATTTTTATTTTTTTTATATATTTTTTATATATATAAAAATGTATATTTATATATTGTATATTATTTTAATATACAATAAATGGCAAAAATCTATTGGTATAAAATATATTTTGTTATGTATTTTTGTACATATATAAAAATATATATATATATTTGAAAATATATATTTTTGCTGTTTGGGATAAAGAACTGATTTTCCAAAACATAGCAGGAGGTGCATTGTTACAGACAAATTAAAATTATTACCTTACTGTGATAGGAGACGCAGATGCAGTTGGTGACATACAGTGACAACGCTGTGTCTGTATGTCTCTAAGGGTGACACTGTAAAGCATTTTGTTCACAAAGCTTTCATTGTTCGTTTAGTGCTCATTTGTATAAACTAAGTTATAATGTGTCAGCAAATAAAGGCTGTATGGCTTCATGCAGGTTTAAATAACACTATATGGACAAAAGCTTTGGGACTTTATTGATATTGAATTCTAAATACATAGACTTTAATATGGATATGTTCTCCTATAACAGCTTCCACTCTTCTGGGAAGGCTTTTCAGAAGATTTTGGAGTGTTCCTGTGGAAATTTTCCCCTGTTCATCCAGTAGAGCATTTGTGAGTTCAGGCACTAATGTTGGACGAGAATGTCTGGCTCGTAATTTGTGTTCCAGTTCATTCCAAAGGTGTTCGATGGGGTTGAGGTCACTTGGCATTTTACTAGGTGATGTGATGCTAGCATGCAGCTGCTTGGCAATGGAAACCCATTCCATGAAGGTCCTGCTACAGTACTTGGGCTAGTATTGTTTTAAAATGTGTTCTGGCTTTAAAAGTTGTGTAATGTATTTCTGCTCATAGATGATTAATATTCATATGATAGTCTACCAAAAAGTTTTTAGCCAAATTGCCCGTCAGTTAAAGCAGAATAAGCAGTCGAGGCAGCGGTCATGGCAGGACGCCTACAAAGACATAATTACTATCTTTGTATTATCTAAATAGCTTTGAGTCTTTTACTTCTGTGTTGTTTATGGTGGGTACTCAAGTGTTACATAATATGGGGTTCACAGCAGTGTTCTGAAACACCTGCAAAAACAGGCCAACTGCATATGCCAAAAACACTTATCCACAAAGTCACACAGATTATATAACATGCAAAAAAACAGATGCCAATTCAGGTCAAATAGCTGCTGTGTCTGGAGATATCTGAACTTTAATATGTGAGTAGTTTTGTTGGTTTTGGCTGCTTCCAGTGGATCAGTTAGATTTGTAGGAACTTGAGCATATCAACATAAAAGCCCACAGCCAAATCAAACTGAAGCCTTTTAAGGTTTCTGAAAGCTGGATTTTGTCTCCCCCTCATGGGATGTAAGGTGAAGGGGCCTATTATTAGTGATGTGGTCAGTTTGTATGTGGGAACTGTTTTACTCCAGGGATACACCCATAGTCTTCCTGACACAGACCCTGGGGTTTCCATCAGCCACACAGGGCGTCTTTTTGCAGTTTAGTGTTATCATCTCACAAACTACAGAATGAGCACCCCCTGCTGATCGAGGGCTTTTCAAGCAACAACATGAACTTTCCCATTCAGCTTTAGTGAGTGGGCAAGCGAAATCTATCCACCTTTTTCCTCAGTGTGGATGGTTGAGGCTTTCGGTTTTATTATCCTCTATAGGGAAATAACGAGAAAGATAACAGTGTGCAGTAAACTGTAAAACTGTTTGCTTTACAAACCAGTGCGTTCATAATTAAGATAAGAGACTAAAATAAGACACACCAATTTGCAATATCAAGCAGCAAAACGAGTTGTTTTGTACAGCTAAAATAGATGGACGCGATGAGACCGGAAGCCACACCCATAAAATTTACAAATGGCCACGCCTACTCTTACAGTCAAAAAAGTTGTATTGCTGTGTTCAAGTCCACCTGGGACGTTCGTATTTACGAGCTGACAAGTCGTCATTACGACGCCAGGTGCGTTCAAGTCATTTTTGGTCGGAACAAGATGGTGATTTTCCTTTTCTACGTAAAATTCAACAATTTTTTAAAACTCTGGATACAAAATGACGAATAAAGAATGTGCATCATTGTGTTTTTGCTTTTTTGTGTTTTTATTTAATTTATGAAGGTGATGTAAACTGCATCATTATATATTCTTTTGTAATTATACAATAATATAATATTTTGTATATGTAACTCGTAGAGTTATTCGAGTTATTTGTTATACATTTCAACAATGTTTGTTATACATTTCAACAAATTTACCGTCAATACACACACTGCATATTGTCTTTGGCTGCATCCATTGCATCCGACACGTTTTTTTCACTGACACGCCTCCAGCTCCGAAACTCTGGGCTTAAAGGGGTCCTATTATGCTCTTTTACAAAGCCTTGATTTTGTTTTAGGGGTGTACTAGAACATGCTTTCATGCTTGGTGGTTCGAAAAACGCATTATTTTTTAACATAATTTACATTATTACAATACATTTCTCCCAGCCTGGCACATATGGCTCGATTAGTAATAAAGGCCCGCCTTCCGAAAAACGAAATGTGTTGTGATTGGTTAGCTCTTCCACTGCGTTGCGATTGGCGAACAGCTAATACAGTGTTTCAGTACTGCCGCGACCCTTGTTAAAGAAGCAAGTTCTGTGTACATCTGTTAGCGCAAAAAGTGATTAAAGTGATTCTTACGTTTTAAATATGGATATTTTTCTTACAAAATGCATCTATTCGCTACAGGAGGCCTTTATTAACCCCCCGGAGCCATGTGAGGCACTTTTTTATTATGGATGGATACATATTATTGGACTTGTTTTGGACTGATGAGGAGAACACCCTGTCTGTGCAATTCTAAAGCTTGGGAGTGCCAGGATATATTTTATTATAACTCTGATTGCATTAGTCTGAAAGAAGGAAGTCATATGCACCTAGGAATCATGGAGGGTGAGTAAATAATATGCTACAGTAGTGTTGGGACCTAACATCAGCCTGTGAGATCGCCAATACATGATATTTTCATGCTAATGTATTTAATTATTTACATACTTAGTTTCATTGCCGCAACCAGCTCCTGCATAAGGCTAAAAGCAGCCTAACATTATCAAAGAACATAATCACTGATTAGCCTCGCCTATTTTAGTGCAAGTTTATGGAAAACACTCGCGTTATTTTTCGAAATTCGAATTTCCGTGGGCGGGATTTTATTTAATGATATTCTCATAACCGGTTGTGACATCATTGCATGCGGAAAACAAAGGTTGTAGTCCAAAGAAGCCGTTCCTTGGGATTTTTTAAATAACTAAATATCTCCTTTTGGAGTGGACTTTGAGATTTGTAACTTAGATCTTTTTTATGCCCAAAAATTCACACCACACACTGACTAAAGTTAAAAAAGTGAAAAAGCATAATAGCACCCTTTTATAGAAAATGTGGAGTTTCCCACTCGTAATAAAGACTTTGTGGTGGCGTTCATGTGAATTCAGCTCAAAATACGATCTATCCGGCATGACTTGAAAGCACCACTCTTTACGCATTGTAGGCCCTTCCTAGTAGGGCTTTTGACTGTGAAAAAAGCAGCATGTGGACTTGTAATCACCGACATTAGCCTACTACTGTCTTGGACTTAAGTTGTGTAAAAGAACATCCTATGTTGTTTATCAGTATGTGCGTTTTACTCGCCGAGTTTATGTACTTGGACAGTTCAACACTTGTGAGGTAAAAACTGACTAGAAACTGTAAAACAGCTTTGAAACAGTTAATTAAAATTAAATTAACGCGACTGCACTCGATTGCATTTGTTAAATAACATATGCAGATTGTTCGTTTAGGTGAAATGTCCTGTATTGTCATTTCTGGGTTTATTTAATCTGCAATTATGCGTACGGTTATCTTTGATTAATATATTAATCATCCCAGAAGGAGCCATTTCCCCCGCACTTAGTATGAATATTTAAATAATAAATATTGAATGAGTCCTATTTCGAACAGCAGAGAGCGCCACAAATCAACACAGACTGTGTAGAAATGTTGCTGTTAGTTTGCTAAGTGAGTGGCTAAAGCATCCAGTTTAATAAAATGACAGCAACTGGGCATTTCAGTGGGCAGAACAGGCCAGAACATATTAGATATTTAAGGATGTGAGTCAGTCTGGATGGAAAAGTGTGTCTGAGATGCACCCATGTCCTGGCTGGGTTGTGGAGCTGGATAATGTTTGTAAGGAGGAGGTGATCCATTAGCACTGCTTTGAGGTTGAACATGGTTCAGACGCTGGTTCTGGCAGGGAATGAGCTCTGGTGAAAATTCACGAGTACAGGTGAGACATCCTGAAGTGCAACTAGACTGATTCTTTCTGAAAACACAGCCGAGTTGCAAGAACTGTAAAATGAGATGAACTTGACAAGTGACAGACATTTTAATACAAGTCATCTCTCTGACAGGTGAATTAATACGAAGTGTCTTCAATCCTTCAAACCTCAACCATTTGTTGGATACAGAGGTGAAGACGGGACCCCATTTAAACTTGGGCTAAAATAATTTGAGTATAGCACCATATTTAATGTATTTAGTTAGCAAATTCATTAAATCTAAAGTACAGAATCATTTATATTTCAACAGCCATTATTCCAGTCCTTAGTGTCACATTATATTTCAGAAATCATTGTAATATGCAGATTTGGTGCTAAAGAAACATTGCTTATTATTATCAATATTGAAAGCAGCTATACCGCTTAATATATAAACAGTTATACTACTTAAGTAATAATTTGTAACATTATAAATACATGTATGAACCAGTTTATTACACGTTAACCCACAAGCACATAAACACAAATGTGTACAGATGCATGGGTTTGCTGTATAAATATGTTCTAGTCTTGACCTTTGGCACAGTGGTGATATCATCAGTAAGATGACAAATCAGCACAACACTGTGATGTCATTCCTAAAGAAGAAACACTGTGGTGATGTCACTCCTATATATGATTCTATTGGTGCCATGTGTCTTGTTCTTTAGGTCCAAATATGGAATGTCACGAGATCTCTGACATTAACCTAATGACTTCATGCGAGGAAGAGGTGAGAGAAGTAGAGAAAGATGATGATTGACAGCAGCCTCCTGGATTAGAGAGGTTCCAATTACAGTTGATCATCCATGTTAACAAGATCCAAAAGAACACAGGGCTACCAGAATACACCCAGAGATCATCTCCAGTATCTGGCTAGTGACAGGTCTATAAGAGAACAGTTGTGTCAGTGAGTCATTCAAGAGGGAATATGACTGTGGCTTTCATGAATGATGCAATTAGCCTATGGATGCTAACAGGTTAATGCACACAGCAACAGTATGATGCAACAAAGTAGCAATAAGTGTAGCGGATAACAGATCAAACACCAGTTGTGTCTCCCTGCCCTCTCTTTATCCTGTTTCTAAACATCTAATTTTAGATGCTCTTGTGTTGCCAGAGCAGGGTAGTAATTGATAACATGTAATCTGGATTATATAATCAGATTCCAAAAAAATTAAGTACTTGTAATTAGATTCAATTACATTTTAAAATACTCTTAATCAGACTAAAGTTACTTTTTTATGAATTACACGATTACATACTATTTACACAATAGCAATAAATTATTCATAATGCATTGATCCTCCCTAATTCCTCTTTTTCATTTTTTAAATGTTACTTTTTAAAATAGCCTATACCGCTTATATACATTCAGAAAGTCTTGTGAACATTTACATAAACACCAGTCATTAGTCTGGGTAGCTACAGAGCATTTGACCACTGGATTTACAGAAGTCATTTCAGGTTTAAAAAGTGATTCAACACTGTATCAACTACTGATGAACACATTCATTTTTATTTGAATTATCAATTAGTAGATTATTTAATGTCTTTGGAAGGCTTTTGTCTTTCAAACACATTAAAATGCACAAATTCACATTATTTACATGTGATTCAGGGATTCACACCTTTTGGTCATTTGAAAATATATTTACCTGAAGTTCCCCAGAGATTTTAAAATACATTTTTTAATTAAGTTTTGCATGTTCAGGTTAATGGTCACATGACATGCAGGTAAACAAACAATTTGTTAAAGTTTAAAAATATTTATTTTAATTGAACATTTTTATGATTTAATTAATTATTAGCCTTCCATTAAACTCACAAACCCCCGCAGTTCCTTTACAAACTCCAGGTTGGGAAACCTTGACGTAATGTAACGTTTAAGGCACTTCATGTTGTTAATAACAACAAATAGAATATATTTTCTTACTTTTTGTATTTTCATATCAATATGTACAAGATACAAGTACAAGATTTTCCTACTTAAATCAATGTGATAAATGATTTGGGAACACATTAAAAATACTGTGAACTAGCCAATGTAGTACTGAATTGTGGAGTTAGATCTTTTAACATTTATTCATTATTTTTGTATTCAGGATTTTTTAGGCGGGCCTGAAATCATGTCTCGATGACGCACTGGAGGCACTGAGCATGGGCCCTCTTCCAGAACAAAAATGTACAGATGATGTACTCACCCCCTTGTAATCCAAGAAGTTCATGTCTTTCTTTCCTTTAGGACGATTTAATGTAGGGTGTGAATGAGTGAGTGAGTGTGTCCCAGCACTGGGGATGCACAAGTTAGTGCACTTTCAGGGCTGGGTTGCGGCAGGAAGGGCATCCGGCGTAAAACGTGCCAAATCGGCTGTGCGGATCACTCTGCTGTGGCGACCCCTGATAAAAAAGGGAGCAAGCTGAAGAAGAGAGAGAGAGGACAATTTAATGTAGGACGATTTTGAAGTTGGAGGCTAAAATGAGATAGGAGTTTTTCAACATACCCTAACTGTCTTGAGTCAGAATACAGAGAGTTCAGCGAGAGAAAGGCCGTAAAAAACAGTTTTGATCGGTTATTTTCTTATTCTTATTTTTTTGCTGGGATCGTTTAGAGCCTTTAAAGGAGAGGTCCACTTTCAAAACAAAGATTCACATATAATGGGGATCATTATATATTTATATCTTTACATCATCCAAGATGTTCATGTCTTTCTTTCTTCAGTCGTAAAGAAATTATGTTTTTTGAGGAAAACATTTCTGCATTTTTCTCCATATAATGGATTGATATGGTGCCCTGATTTTGAACTTCCAAAATCCAGTTTAAATGCGGCTGTAAACGATCCCAGACGAGGAAGAAGGGTCTTATCTAGCGAAACGATTGGTTATTTTCATTAAAAATATACACTTTAAATACTACCTGCTTGTTTTACCTGCTTGTGATCATTTAAAAACGAGCTCAGTCATCCATTGAGGTTGTAGCGGTATTTGACAGTTGAGAGAGGCAGCAGCTTTCCAGCGAGTGGGTGTGGTTTCAGCGCAGACCGCAGACACGCCCCCAACATTTGAAAGCAGAACCTTATTGTATTTACTTGTTTTTTTATCATTCACATTTGGCTGGATAGTTAATAACACTTTTCTGTTGTGTGACAAACTCCGAACAAATATTTAATATTGCTTTACAAGGACTTTAAAATGGATTCCTGCTTTTATCCATTCTAAATAAGAGGAAAACTCCCAGCATTTGTGCATGTGTTTGTAATGTGCTTCCCCTTTTCTTCAGTAATGGTTTAATGTTGGAGTGGTAGCAGGGGGTGGAGGGATTCAGTCTCACTTTCTCTGTTTAACAAATGAGCTGTGAATTCATCCTGACTGAAAATAGAGTTGTTGTGACATGCCATGATGAATGAGAAGACTAAAAAGAGATAGACAGTGGCAGGCTTTTTTTGTTTATTTACATATGTGTGGTGAACATGAGTGTTCTGGACATATTTATATCCGGATCTATTGTTGATGTTGGCATATTATGTAGATGTCACGTTTAAAGTGTTTTGGGTAACCAAATGCTCTGTAAACATCCAAACAAACTATTCCTGACATTGTTCTTCCAAAATCCTAAATCATACATTTTAAACACTGAAGTTTGTAACTTCAATAAATGTTGCTGGGCATGGACATATTTGTGGTTAAGTATGAGCTGCCTTTGCCCTACATGAAGTATTTTTGACCTTCTCTTTTCTAAGATGAACAGCAGGGCCAACAGACAGCTGAACAAGTGATGCACAGACTAACAGAGGAATGCATGTCACATTCCACTTCCTTGTGCATGAGAGGGGGAGAAAAAAAAGTGAGTGAGAAAGAGAGAAGCTGTGCATAGAAACAGTCTAAAAGAAGGCGCATTCCTGGCTTTGTTTTTCGTTGTCAGATTTAAACTCACACTAATATCATCACATACTTGAAACAGTGTTTTTAAAGATTGCCTTTCAACAGCTTCAAAGGCTTTAGTCCATAAGGACATATGAATAGGAAAAAGACTTCCTAAATCCTTCAATCTAGGACGGGTGTTAGATCTAACAGCAAGTTGTACTGTCATCCAAGTATAAAAGATTTCAGAATGTTCCCAGCAAAATAAAACACATTTCTGGAATGTAGTCAAAGAAATTAGAGAAAAAAAAACAGACTGTTTTTCATATTTTAATGTTCATTAATTAAATAACAATAGGTCATGAACAGCATTAGGAAGCTTTTCATGTACAGTGCGAACATTTACAAGGGGAACACATATAGCAGGCGGTGGGACGTATAAAAAAAGAATAAATTACCCCAAGCAGCATCATCTATTAGGAAAAGGACAAGCATTGACATAAAATCTTTTGATTATAGGTTCAAATATACATAAGTGCTTCAACATACAAAAATACATTGTATTTATAATCAGAGCTCAAAGACACTTCATATTTGATTTGCATGTTTTCTTAGTGGGGAGGAAATTGGATTTTGGAGAGCAGCCAGTGGCCTTTGTCCTAAACAACAACATCAACAATTCCACTGAACTGACAGAGAGTGCAGAGGATTTTTAAGATCATGTTGGTATAACATGAAGGTTTAGCTTGTCAGAAGAAACATTTGGACAAACATATTTCCACTATTGGTACATATGGGTACAATCCACTGAAAACGGCATTGCCAAGATATTCAGTCTCATTCTGTATGCATCTTTTGATTAACTGTATTGACTTACAGCATCTCTAAAACCCACTGTTATGATTGCTTGATTCCAAAGCTGAAGTGGAGAACAAACCCTCATTTCACCAGTTGTCATCACCTGAGATGATCCAAAACGAATGTAATTCTGTTCCTCACTGAGTACCATCATATAAAATTTTCTGAGGAATAAAATTGGCAAAGCTCCATGTTTTGAACCCTTAAAGGGACAGTTCACCCAAAAATGAAAATCCTGTCATCATTTACTTACCCTCAAGTTGTTTCAGCCCCGTGCAAGTTTATTTCCTCTATTGAACACAAAAAATATATATATTTAAAAAAAAAAAAAGAAACTCATACAAGTTTTTTAATAACCTGAGGGTAAGTAAATGATGACACAAATATCATTTTTGAGTGAACCATCCCTTTAATTCTCAAAAAGCATTCTGGGAATGTGCATAAAATTTGGCAACAGTTTGGTGTTCACTTATTCCTTATAATTATGAATTCAAATGGAATACTCCTATCATAGGCTACTACACATACATTAAAGATTAACATTGTCATGTAAACATAGAAAGTTAACCTATGACCTTATCTGAACTAATGCTCCAAAGTAACACTCTTAACTAGAACATTTAAAACAACGTGAAGATTGAATCTCGAACCTCGAACTCTCTCACAAACATGTCCATGACTTGCTATATGCTGCGAAAGTGGAAAATCACATTGAGAAATATCAGTTCGGACTATACAGTTGTTTTCCCACACAACACTCGAAATCCACTGTAAAACGTGTATTATTAACATTCTGGAGCTGCTTTTAAGATTCAAATATCTGTTGAGGTGAATTTGATTGTTTTATCTCATTTCTAATTAAACAGGAAACAACAGAATGTTTAGCCTGTGAGCCAAAGCTGCTCTTAGAGAGATGCAGCTGGCACACTTCAGTCATTCCCCATTCAACTGTTTTTAAAGATGAGATTTCTCAGTGAATTACTGCATTAAGCATATCTGGCATCAGTTATTGTTAGATCAATTCTATTAAGATAATGATCTGGTTTGGGTAAATGCAAGATTTGGCCTCAGCTCGATGTGAAGGAAAAGCGCTTACCCAGAGTGCCTTTCAAGGCTGTTATTTTGGGACATCTACAGCGCTCTCATTCAATTCCAACTGAATGAGATCCATCAATACTTCAGACCAGAGCCAAAAACACCATTGGAGAAAAATGAGAGAGTGTGAGGGAAGATGGAAAGCGGCTGAGAAAGAGAGAGTGAGTTTGTGTGAGCAAACGAAAAGGAGAGAGAATGATGACATGAAAAAGAGCCACTGAATTTATGAGGGACAGTGTGGGCGGTGAGAGCAAGAGAGGAAAGTAACTAAAAGGAAAAAGAGAGAGTGTAAAGGTAACGCAGAACAGCAATAATACAGCGAGACATTTGGATTCGCCTCTAGTGCAAACTCTTGGATAAAAACGGCTAATCTAAAACCTAGTAAGACTTCTTCTTAAAAACGTCTCCATTTCCCCTCACTCCTGTCACCTGGCCGGGACGCTGAGTTTTTTGCTTACTGTCTGTGCTAGATTGCTATCAGATAATCCCAACGGGCCGCTCTACGCTAAGGCGTCGTCATAGAGACAACATGCAGAGAAAGCTTTGGAGGAATATAATCATCAAACTTGATACAGTGCCAGTGGGTGGAGCCACAACTGTCAAACAGGAACAAGAAGGAGGGAGGAATGGAGGAGTAGAGGCTGAAGCAGTGCACAGGAAGAAGAGAGCAGTCCTGTCAGTCATGGGGCTTTGTGTTGTTGTCTTTCAACGGAGGCACAATCATTCAGTTTTTCTGCTTTTTGTTCATCTCTCGACATGAGTCTGCATGAGATTTCCGCAAAGCTGTAAGTGCTGTTTAACCGAAGTCGATTCTTGGACGGTACTCGAGAACCATGGGATAAGCCTGGGGTAAAAACGAAAGTAGAGAATGACTTCAACTTTGAATATCACGGTATCAGTTTCATTATACCATCACAGCTCTTTATTTTACTTTTTTTGGTGTGTAAAAGGCAAGGGCACAGACCTAAGGGCATCGATGTGTCCTCTGATTTTGTGTCAACCTCTAGTGTGTGTGTAACTGGAGAAATATGACTCATAGATCTGTCAGTAGCTGAGCAGTTTTTTTTTGCTCCTGCCCCCCACAATCACCACCAACTCAGCGACAGCTGTTCACACTTCTCATAAGCACACACACACACACACACTCACACACACACATTCAAACACATCCACATATTCAGGGTCAAACCAACTTTTCAATAATTTATCTGTCAGAGTTCTAGTCCAGGGGTTTTAAAACTTTTTAAAGGGATAGTTCACCCAAAAATGAAAATTAGCCCATTATTTACTCACCCTCCAGCCATCCTTGATGTATATGACTTTGTTCTTTCAGTCTGAGTTATATTAAAAATTATCCTGGCACTTCCAAGCTTTAGAACGGCATAGACAGGTGTTTCTCTTCATCAGTCCAAAACAAGTCCAGTAAAGTGTATCCATCCATAATAAAAAAAGCGCCTCACACAGCTCCAGGGGGGTGAATAAAGGCCTCCTGTAGTGAATCGATGCGTTTTTGTAAGAAAATTATCCATATGTAAAACATAAGAATTACTTCAATCTAGTTTGTGCTAAGAGCTGTACATGGAAGCAGCTCCAGGCTGATGACATAGGATGTCGTGTTGTACATGTGCTGGTGAGTCTTGTGAAAACCAACATTTGTTTACAGGAGCAAATGAAGCAAAGTTTTCTAACTTCGGCAAAGGAAAACCAGTCTTCTCTTGGTTTATATAGAAATCCTCTAACATGTTTCTTTACAAATCCTTTTTTTGTACTTCTAATTCGTGACCGCTGTTTTGTTTTGGTTTCTCCATGGTGCCTACGTGTTTATCACATTTGAGCAGCGGATGCGCAAATCTGACGCATTAAGTCATTTGCCTGGAGCTGCTTCTGTGTACAACAGTGAGATGCACATTCTAGATATGGATATTTTTCTTACAAAACCGCATCAATTTGCTGCAGGAGGCCTTTACTCACTCCCCGGAGCTGTGTGAGGCACTTTTTATTATGGATGGATGCACTTTATTGGACTTGTTTCGGACTAATGAAGAGAAACACCTGCCTATTGCCATGATAGAACTTGGAAGTGCCAGGATTGTTTAAAAGAAGGAAGTCATATACACCTAGGATGCCTGGAGGATGAGTAAATAATGGGCTAATTTTAATTTTTGGGTGAACTAAACTTTTAATGCCAAAGAGACCCAATTACTATGATCCATAGCTGAGGGACCCCCTTCCTAAAATATAAAGGTGGCTATAGATTTTCATTTATAAAAACCTATTTATACTGTGTAGAAAAAAAAATACTAAGAGTGATATTATAAAGACAACATGTTTTCAAAATTACATAATAAGCTTTTATATTGTCATTGTACTAAAGGACATAATTGAAAATTCAATGTAACAGAAGAAGAAGGTCTCCCCCATAGTGTGACGTACATCCAAGTGAAACGGATTACTGACAAGAAATTGAATGGCAGGGTCATGGTTCATTACATCGGATGTTGATTGGATAAAGACAAATTTGAATGCAAGCTTGCAGTCAATTGAAAGATAGGGGCAAAATGGACTAAATGATTGGAGACATCTGTTATTTTATGGGAAGTTCACGGTTTGATTAAAAATGACAAGTTCAGAAAAAGTTACAAATAAAACATGAATGAATTGTTTACAATACGACAACATGCGTTTAGAAAATAGATTTTTCCTTTTATACTGCCTTTCAAATACTATCTGGTTTTGTTTTGTTTTTTCACATTTAAAGAGTTTACCCAAAAATTAAAATTTTGTCAATAAAATAAAAAATGAATGTCGTTCCAAAACTGTAAGACCTTTGTACATCTTCAGAACAAAAATGAAGATATTCTGAAATCTGAGATGTTTCTGACCTTGCATATAAAGCTACAAGAATACTTTTTGTGCACTAAGAAAACAAAAACAACGACTTTATTCAACAATTTCTTCTCTTCTGCGTCAGTCTCTGCTGCGCATTCATGAGAGTATGTACCATGACGAATATGTGCGCCTTTCACACTTTGTCAGCTGCACCACATGCATGCACTTTGGTACTCTTGTGAACGCATGTTGGCTGATACGGAGGAGAAGAAATTGATGAATAAAGTTCAGAAAGCTCTCGGATTTCTTCAAAAATACCCTAATTTGTGTTCCGAAGATGAACGAAAGTCTTACAGGTATGGAACGACATGAGAGTGAGTAATTAATCATAGAATTTTCATTTTTGGGTGAACTATTTCTTTAAGTTTCGATTTATGACCTGTCTTTAGACAGCAGAATAAAATAATATTAGTCAAAATTCAAAATTCTGAATGTGACTGTAAGTGTAAAAAAGAAAGATCAGTTTATATTAGTGCACTTCAACTTTGACAGCCATAGAAATACATTTTGTACAATTCTCTCTTTTTTTTTTTTTTTGCAGACCTCCTATCACCCCTTTGCAGGTAAAAAGTAATGTTGCAAAAACACATAAACACACACATTTGTTTTTCAACAATGGCGGCAACTTTCTAATAACTTCTGTTGTTTTTATCCTGAGCTTATTATATTTTTCATCCCTGAATCCTTAAGCTTTCATTGATTCATTATTAAAGGGGTCATCGGATGCCCATTTGATATGATATGATTCTTTAGGGTCTTAATGAAAAGTTTATCGTACACTTTGGTTAAAAATTCTCAATGGTAGTGTAAAAAAACACCCTTTTTACCTAGTCAAAATGAGCTTTGCAATAATCAACCCATTCTGATGGATTGTTCCTTTAAATGCAAATAAGCTCTGCTTGCCCCGCCCCTCTCTTCTCTCTGTGGAGTGACGAGCCTGTTTACTTTAGCCGCATTTAACGCATTTAGTCACAAAACTTGCACGTTATTAGGAAAGGTAATTGCAAAGATTCATAAAGATACTCACTGTAGGTGAAGCTGGATCACAAATGATTTGCGCGAACATAGACGAATTTATGTAGATCGGGAGGTGCATTATTGAACATAAACTGCCAACACACATTTATGTTCAAACAACATGTAAAAGCGAACTTTGCATCCGATGACCCCTTTAAGAATGTTTAAAAAGCCATTTTCCTCGTGGGGATGTTGGGCAGGTCCATACAGTGTAGGTGATTTTTATGTTTTGCTATATTTGTAGGAACATTAATTTAGAACAATACTGGCAAAACTTGATCCATACACATATGCACTTACACTGTCACCCTGAAGTCTCCATCGAGTACGGTAGATGAATTCCAGGGTGTGGTCTTTGCCCATGATCTCTCCGTTACACAAAACATCGAGCTGTAAGAAACAGTTACAGAGTCAACAGAAGGCAAATTATCATGAAATCAAATAATAGGCACGTTGTGTGTTACATACACATTTAGTGAAACGTCTCATAGAACAACCACGGGAACAACTGTCATTGACTATCAAGTTTCACAACTGATGGGAAAAAGCTCATTTATTAATATCTATACTGAACTGTGAAAGGAACCTATTAACTCTCAATACACACAGAGGGAAGCATTTGCTTGTGTTGACAGCCCTCTGAGACTGTAATAAAACAATATTTTACCTCATAAGAGCTTGGCAGCTTCAGTTTTACACAGAGGAACTTCTTAATGGTTCCCACCGTCACACGGGTGGAGCAACGGATGAATTTCTTCATTAAACCCTGTTACAGAGACAAAAAGTGCAAATTATAAACATACAACATACACTTTTAAATCCGTACACATATTTTGAACTATACTGTCTATATGTACCTTAACTATGCTTTCTCCTGATTGGCCATTGTTTCGTAGACAATCCAGACAAATAGCAATCTGAGGATCACTCCTGTGGTAGTCTCCACCTTTCCCATCATCGTCCTCTTCATCACTTAGACGAGCTTTCTTAGCTCTAGGGCCATCTAGAAGATTGACAAAGGAAATCTTTGTAACCTTTAACCTTAAAGTAATTTGGTATATACTGTATGTGTACATGTGACTGTGTGAGAGAGCGTTACCTTCTCCGTTTGATTTGATCTTATTTTTTCTCCAAAACTCACTTTCCTGTTGTTCCTCCTCTAGTAAATAAACACAATCATTTAAAGAAACTACATTAAGAAGCAGTTTACAGACACAGAAACACTTACAGTGCATTACAGAGAATAAAGCATGTGTGTCTGTGTATTTATATACACACTCACTCTCTCTTAGTCCAGGCACCAGCTTGAAAATGATCTCCTCCAGGGTCTTATCTAACCTGCAAAGAGAAAGGCCAAGATACCATAAAAAACACAGGAGGACTTATGTGTGTACTTAATCTGTGTATGTGAGAAATGAGTGTGGGTGAGTTTGGGTACCTCAGCATCTCTAAAGGGTTGGTTTCATGGACTTGTATCCCACATTCCGGACACTCATTACTCTCCTCAAAGTGCTGAACGATACAACTCTTACAAACTAGAGGAAAGTGGAATAAGAGGAAAAGAGAGAACAGAAGAGAAACGAGATTGAGTGGATCAGGTCAAAGTACCGTTTTTATTTGCTTTTTGATGGCCCAAACATGACACAGGTCACTGAAGTTAAAACAATTAAAAACAAAAACAATATATTTTTAAGCCACTATATAACTATCAGATATCTTTTTTAATAAAAAAAAAAGAAAGAAAAGTGTACCAATTAAAATTACAGCAATTAATGGATAAATTTACAACTAAATGCCATCAATACACAATTTAAACTCATAAAGCCACAAATAAAACTAGAAAACACCATAAATTACAAAAACAAGTAAAAGTAGTGAAAAATAGTAAAAATAGTGACCAACATCAGCTTGTTTGTAAAATTTTTATATTTTGTATATCACTACAAAAAACAATTTAAAATGACAACTGTCTGATTTACTAAAATGACTTGGTAAGATTTATAAGGTGTTTTTATACATTTTTATACACAATTAAAGTATGCATATTTTCATTTATCATTCATAGTGCTGGGCAACAATTAATCATGATTAATCGCATCCAAATAAAAGTTTTGTTTACATAATATATGTGTGTGTGCTGTGTATATTTGTTATACATTTATTTATGTATATATAAAGACACACAAAAAGTATATATTTATATAAGTATATATATATATATATATATATTTGCATGTATACATTTATATTCATATAATCAATATTATATATAAATATGTTTAATATATAAACATAACATATTTTTCTTAAATATATACATGTATGCGTGTGTATTTATATATACACAATAAATATACACAGTACACACACGTTATGTACACAAAAACTTTTATTTTGGATGTGATTAATCGAGATCATCGAATCATTGCCCAGCACTAAATATTTTCAGTTTTCCTATTCATTTTAATTGAATTTTTGACTTCAACTTATTTTATTAAAAGTAGTTGCTAAAGCAACATTTCTAATTTTAGTTTTTTAACTGATTTTTTGTATTTTAGTTCAGCTTTCTTTTAACTAACCCAGTGTTTAATATTTTTAATTTTACTTACCAATAAAAACAGTGGTTTTGTAGTTTTAGTTCGTCACTTCCTTACAATACTGGATTTTTTAAAAGTTTATCAACTTGATCAGCTGAAATAAAATATAAATATTCAATTTAAAAAAAAAAAACAACTAAAATTAGAAATGGTGCCCTGACAGCTTCTTAAAATAATATAAGTTGAAGTCGAAACTTAATTTAAAATTGATATAAATACTGAACATATAAAAAGTAATTAACTATACATATAATTAATTACTTTTTATATATAAATATAAATATAATATAAATATATATAAATAAATAAATTATTATTAATACTGTTATTAACAAACATTTATAAATAAATATAAAACGTAATTTTTAAGAAAAAAATATTTTTTTTAAATGCTAAAGCTGGTCAGTATTTTTACTATTTTTCACTTGTTTTTGTAATTTATGGTAATTTCTTATGAGTATTATTTGTGTATTGGTAGCATTTAGTTGTACATTTTTTTGTGTTAAATGCTGTCCTTTTAATTGATACACAATTGGTACACTCATTTTAAAATTTCAATTACCCACATCAGAACTTTTGACAACACTATTATCAAGTCACTTTTAGTCACCCTCTGCTCACAGACAAACACCCACTGCTCACCCTCACTGCTGCATCTACCACACATTAGGAAATTTTCTCATGGGTTAAACAAATAATTTGGATGTTAAGCATGTCAAGTGTGAAACAAATAGATTTTGGAGATAACAAAGATATGAGGCAGGTCAGATAAGCAGGTATGGGCAAGCTATTTTTTCATTACATAATAATGACATAACGGCCATTTTTGGAGATGTTACAGGTGCTACAGCTGAACCTTACACAAGTCTTAAATAAACTTATCACATGAAACATAAAAATTCCAGAAAGAGGCCAGTTTATTCTGACATATTTCTAATCATAAAGATTCTCATTCCCATTCTCAGAAAGAGAAAAGAAATGGTGGAGATGACATAAAGAGAAGTTGTGAGACATGGATGACTTACAAGTGTGCAGGCATTCTGTGACAGCGGTGGGCTTTATCAGATACCCACGGCAGATTGAGCAGGTGATGTATCGGTTGAAATCTCGGACCAGGTGCTTTCTGTGGGTCGCCATCTCGACTCAAAGGTCACAGAGGTCAGGAGATCGCAAGCTAGAGTCACAGCGCTGCCTGTGCACCGACACAGGGGTGCCACGGTGATTCTGTCATGGCCTCGGTTTTGAGGCAGCTGTAACTCCGTTCTGAAGACATTATTGTTGAGAGAGTGACCCTAGATTAAAAAGCACAAATAAATGTTAATTTCAAAACTACTTGTTACCTATTGTTAGTGATTTTTCAGCTATACTTTACGCCTCTAAATGACAAGCAATGAATCGAAACTGATTACATAACACATTCTGTTTTGAAACCAGTCCAACTCAAACCAGACTTGAGCGGAGTCTTATTAGTCAAAGTGTATCAGAGTTCAGGACTTCTTTCAGTCTGAAAACTCTTAGGAAAGTCCCTGTCAGGAGAGACGGGAAAAGCTAAGGGTGTGTCATTTCAAGAGTACTTTTGAGTTTTCATTGGCTTGATGTTAAGGTCATGCAGCCACAATATAACCACCAGATTCAGTGAGGATATTGAGGCCCTCTTTCTTTTGCATGAAATGCACACACAACAAATCCTGAATATTTAAGAGCCTGACTTCAGTACTGACCAAAGTCTCCCAAAAAGTAAAATATCAAACATTTTAGTAACCCTTTACACTAAGGTGTCATTTGTTAACATTAGGTAATGTATTAACAAACACTGAACAATACATGTATTACACTGTTTATTAATCTTTGTTAATAAAAATACAGTTGTTTATTGCTTGTTCATGTTAGTTCACAGTGCGTTAACTAATGTTAATGTTAACAAACACAACTTGTGATTTTAATAAGGCATTAGTAAATGCTGAAATTAGCATTATGAATGCTGTAGAAGTATTGCTCTTATTGTAGTTAACTAATGTTAACTAATGAACCGTGCTGTAAAGTGTTACCACAATATTTTTAGTGGGTCAGTACTAAATGTTGTAGGTTATCATTATATTTTAACAGCTGTACAGTAGCTAAATTGTGGGATAAAGTAATTTAATAACATATATATTTTAGTAAATATGAGTAATATGTACTTAACACTCTGAACTGTATAGCAGCAACTGTCACACATCTTAAAATCACAAAATACTGTCACTGCTGCCTACTAACACAATTTCTCAAAGTTTTGGAACAAATTTAGCCATTTTTCAAGTGAGCATTTTTTCCTTAATTGTCTGTTTAAGCACTTAAAAAATAGTAATTCATAGATTAACTATTCCAAATTGTTCGGAACATCAGTACAGGCCTCTAAATATGCAATTTCAGGAACTTTACAGAGTAAGCAAGGTCTGTTCTGCTTTGACATGAATGTATTTGAATTATACGTCTACCCCTGTAAGCATGATACTATAGAAGTCTCACAACCTGCCTATGATAGTAAACAGTTGTGAAAGTCCAACATTTCTGCAATATCAAAATTCACCCGAAAACAAAATATGCTTAAAAACAACTATTATAACTAGTAGCTTTCTAAAAGCACTTTCAACAAGAAAAAGAGAACATACACCATCTATGCAAATGAGTCTCTGAGGGTTAAACTTTTAAACAGATTCGCACATGTACATGTACTGTTACAGTATTTCAGAAAAACGCCGTCATCGGTCAGTCATTTCTCATGACGACGTAACGTAGTCCTTGCTATGCTCTCTGCCTTTTATATAACGTTATGTGTAAGAGGAAAACAGCAACTCGCAGGCTGCTACGTAATTAACAACTAACGAGAACGGACTGCGATCGTCGCTTTAAAACGCGTTAGGAACCAGTAACCTGTTCCTGTGTAGCTTTTAGTGTGCGTACGAAACGCGTAGTGTGTCACAGTCCCGTTATCTCATCACGGGCGTCAAGGACTGTGTGACGTCATCCCCATGGAAATTATAACACATGGCAAGTTGAGCTCGTCTCTCGACGTCGTTCTTGCTTTCTATAATTATGTATCTATCCGCTCCACTAGAGCGAACTGTCGGGCACACAGCCTCTGTCGTACCACATGACACGATTTATCCCCTCCCCAAACTTTACACACATTCGGTGCCCCCAAACCGATAACGTAGCGCAGATTCCCACGTTCCGTGGCCATCCGAAATACACTCACCGTTACGAATCCCCTCGCCTCGCTCTGTGCTGGGCCGTTAATGGAGACCGGAAAAAGGGCTTTCGGAAAGCCAGAGAGAGTCACATCGTTGCAGCCCGGCGGCGGATTGAGCGCGTGCAGGCAGTGCGTGGCTGGTAAACTCGCGGCCGACACGGAACTGGCAGCAGCACGCGCAGAGAGAGGAGCGCTCGCGCAGAGAAGGGGCGGGGGACTCACGCGCTTGTTTACGCGGTGCTGTGGATTGATACCAGTGGAGGAGAGAACACTTTGGAGCAGTTTCTCACCAGCCGAGCATTATTAAGTCAATCTCTTAAAGTCAGTGGGCCACAGAGCAGGGATGTGCAAAGAGTTTCTCAGAAGGGGCTCAAATGTAAAAAAAAAAAAAAAAATTCAGAGTCATTCTAATTTAACAACTACTATAGTAAAATTATAAAATCAATTCGTAAAATTATTTATTTTATTATTAAATAAATTAAATTTATATTATTTATAAAATTATAAAATAAAGTCCTTCGCGTTTATATATATAATTTCTTTATGGATGTTAAGTTCAGTAGTAAGTAGATTGTACAGAGCAGTAGCAGTAAAATTGACTTAAAATGTTTAGTGCAAATTCTTCCAAAGATTTTTTTTAAAGTAAATCCTACAGGACAAAGGTATATGTTTTTAAAATGTTACTTTTATAAAATTACTTTTAAAAATATATAAACATTTAACCAAATTGTACTAAGTTATTTTATTTTAGAAGTGTTGTGTTATTCATTTAATTTATAAAAAATATTAAACTATTTGTTGTACAAAAATATTTATTTTTATTTATTATTATTTTGATATTTTTATTTATGTAGTTATAGTTTATTTAGTTACATTTATTTATTTGTCAAAAATACATTGTGCATTTTGTTTTATTGACCACAGTATTATTGTTGACAATTATCGTTGAAAGAGGGGCACTTTTGGTTATTTTTGGAAAAAGGGCAGGGGCTCTAGCCCTCAAATGATATTTGTTATTGTTTTTTTTTTTTTTTTTTTTTTTTTTTTTTTTTTTTTTTTTTTAAATATTTTATATATATAGTGCTGAATACAAAAAAGTATTTACCTTTTTTGCCAAAATATATTGATAGCATGGCACTGTATTAATCTGCTGTCACAAGTGTCTGCTGTAGTAAACCGCAAAACAGTTCTGAAGCACAAAAAAAGCAAATAAATAAGACTATAACTACATAAATAAAAAGAACAAAATAATAATAAATAAAAAATAAATATTTTTGTACAACAACTAGTTTAATATATTTTTTAAATTAAATGCATAAAACTTCTAACATACAATAATTTAGTACAATTTGGTTAAATATTTATATATTTTTAAAAGTAATTTTCTAAAAGTAACATTTTAAAAACATATATCTTTGTCCTGTAGGATTTACTTAAAAAAAAATCTTCGGAACAATTTGCACTAAACATTTTGAGTAAATTTTACTGCTACTGCTCTGCACAGTCTACTTACTATTGAACTTAACATTCATAAAGAAATTAAGTAAATATTACATAATTATATATAATTTTACCTATAGTATCGACTTACCTGGTATGTGCCTAAGTAACCTAAAGCTTGGCCTGTAAAAGTTTGAGTAATTTTTACTTTTAGTCAAAGTTTACTTTATATTTTTTTTATTTTATTTTACTTAATATAGCATCAATTAAATCATGATTTTTTTCAGAAACATCTAAGCAAATTATACAATAAATATAATGTAAACACCATATATACATATTTAGTAATGCAGCACTCATATGAACACAGAGACTTCAATACTTGGTACACAATACATGATGACGGTAACATTCTGTGGTTCATTTTTGAATATGAATGTGTCATTCTGAGTAGAAAATTAACTCTAGATATAACAAAATTACAAGTTACTAACTCTAACAACAAAAGCAATGATAAAACTGTATAAATACAGCTGGAAGACAGGAAAAAAAATCAACTTTATTAATTATTCATGCCCCAGTGCATGAAGGAAACACCAATATCAGTAAAGCTGAGTAGGTTAAACTTAGTTTTATAACGTTTATATTTACGCTTTAACTTCTACAAGCTTGAATTGAGTACCAATATAGAATTTACTTTGTTTTTTTTAATTGCCTGACTTTTTCATGTAGAAATTACATGTGTTTTTCTGTGGTATTTACGAGAACAACCTTTTTTGAAACCTTTTTTGAGTTTATTGTACTCACTTGCTTAAGACCTAATGTAAAAATATGAGATTTTACTGAGAATTTACTGAATTGTATTAATATTATTTAGTTGAAGAATGCTATAGAAGTAATGTTAATGTTAGTAACTTCATGTTAACTATATTGTAGTTAACATTAGTTAACATTACTACTTATTGTAAACTGCTACCAACTGCTACTTTCCATATATTTCCATATATTATTGCATTTTTAAAGATTAATTTGCACTGTGTTAAATGGAAGAGGTCAAGAAAATACAGTTCACTAAAAGACATCACTCAAGTTATTGAAGTTAGTTGTTAGTTGTATTTGAGGCAATCAGTTGCCAGAAAGTTTTTGTTTTTAGCCACATGATTTTGAGTATGGTAATATTAATTTGTTTAAGTGCTACTAAATAATATCGAGTTAAGTAATACTAATAGTTTTTGATTCATTTTGTAATTTTTAAATGTCTTGTTAATGTAATACAATGGCAAATGTGACTGGGAATTGAGTCATAATAACTTATAACATTTAAGTAGACTTAATAAAAACTTCTAATTTAATAAACTGTAATGAAAAAGTACATGTAGAATGTAATAGAAATATTTACCTTCTGAAAACATGATTTTTAAGTTTATTTACTCATCAATTGCCTTAATTTTTTTAAATTCTGTTAACTTATCAGGGTTTACAGTGCAGTATTAAACAAAGTATTCAAAATCAAATCACTGCTAGAAAGGATATTTTGACTGAAGACAGATATAGATGAGACATCTTCCTCAGTGTGACAACTAGCCCCAGTCTCCTTTACTTAAGGCTTTTATCTCAGTTTTCATCCCATGCACTCTAACACTGTTTAAGATGCTGCAACCCTCCCAGCTACCGTCTAATATACAGGATAGTATATTTAAAAGGCCCTCAAACTCCTTCCTTTACTCCTAAGTGTGTGGGTGAGTCCTTTGTGTGTGGGTAAGAGCACACACTCAATAGTGATACATGTACATTTCTTAATGAGATACACATCTTTGTGTTATAGCTTTGAATAATGTAAACACTCTCCATTACTGTATGTTACCATAGCAACAGAACATAAGTGCAGTGCCCTTTGAACTGAATATCCAGCTCCTCAGTGAAAGATCTTCTGACATCTCTTCTCCCCAAGTGCATTGTGATGTCTTTATTCAGATGTGTACATAATTATTCATCAACACATTGTTTACATGGGTGCTAAAATTATGTGTGGCGTCCATAAACATTCTCTTTATGTGCACGCAAACAGCGGGAATGTTTACATGCATTTGAGGATGGATTAAAAATGTTTTTGTGAGATTTTCTTTTTATACTTCTGGGTGTCCTTCAAATTCTTGCTATTAGAAAGCACTATTTATAGAAACAACAACAATAGAAAAATACATGAAAACAGTGAGATGCAGGAAAATAACAAAGGAAGCGATCACCTGTCATTTCAAAGGCATTCAGTGTGTGCTACTCAAAGAGCAGGAGTTATTAACGTGCAAATAAGATTTTCTAGACCAGATAGAACTTCAAAGCATTGCACTGATACATTGTAACAACATCAGAGATGAGTCTCAACAACTGATGCATAAAGCTCGAGGTTACCATGTCTGTTCTGACAGCTGGTTTGTCAAGGAACTGATTGTTTGCTTGTCAAACATAACCTGTCATGAAGAGGAATGCATGTACTGGCAATCAATCAATGATAAATAAATATGGACATACCCTTACATACACTACCAGTCAAAAAGTTTTGAACAGTAAGATTTTTTATGTTTTTTAAAGAAGTCTCTTCTGCTCACCAAGCCTGCATTTATTTGATTCAAAGCACAGCAAAACCATTAAAATGTTGAAATATTTTTATTATTTAAAACAACTGTTCTATCTGAATATATTTTAAAATGCAATTTATTCCTGTGATTTTAAAGCTGCATTTTTAGAATTATTACTCCAATCACATGATCCTTCAGAAATCATTCTAATATTCTGATTTGCTGCTCAAAAAAACATTTATTATTATTTTTATGTTGAAAACAGCTAAATATAGAGTTTTTCCAGGTTTTGATAAACAGAAAGTTCAGAAGAACAGCATTTATCTGAAATAGAAATCTTCTGTAACATTATAAATGTCTTTATTATCACTTTTCATCAATTTAAAGCATCCTTGCTAAATAAAAATATTAATTTAAATAATTTATTTCTTAAACCCAAAAAAAAAAAAAACTCCAAGCTTTGAAATGGTGTAGTATAAAAGCTTTTTATTTCAGATAAATGCTTTCTATTCATCAAAGAATTCTGAAAAATTCTCAACTGTTTTAAATATTATTATTATTAGTATTAATAGTTTCTTAAACAGCAAAGCGGCATATTAGAATGATTTCTGAAGGGTCATGTGACAATGAAGACTGGAGTAATGATGCTGAAAATATATAAATATAAAATATAAATGACATATATTCAAATAGAAAACAGTTTTGATTTAAATGCTAAAAATATTTCAGAATTTTACTGTTTTTGCTGTACTTTGAATCAAATAAATACTTGGTGAGCAGAAGAGACTTCTTTAAAAAAAAATTCAAAATTCAAAAACTTTTGACTTGTATTGTACCTATAAAATGTTGTACGTGACAACTAAGAGAAACGACATATTAAAGCATAAATTTAGTCTATAACATATTTTAGACACAAATACAAAATTTTTTCACACTAATGAGACAACAGAAAAATCTGAGACAGAAATGTAAAAAAAGAGAATCATTAACATTACACAGGCTATTTTATATTGAGTGATAGCTTTTACCGTAATAAAGATATTCTGTTCTGCACCGTCTTGCTCCTTCCTGCTCGTCTTGCTCTCTCACATCTTTTTTCTCTTCCTCTCGCTCTCATCCCCTCACACAATGACTGCAGAAGCAGATAAGATTCTGTTGCTTTAACTAAAAAGAAGGGAACAATGAACTCTTTGCTTCCCACTGACTGTGATGACATGAAATAGACGAATAAAAGGGGAGAAAGTAAGAGAGAGAAAAAGTGGTAGCTAAGCAATACTGCTTGCATAACACTGCGAACAAAGGCAAAGCTCAAAAAACACATTCTCAAGTCACAACACAGACTCATAAGAGACATATTTGAATTTCAAAGAATTATTTCAGCTAAAAAGCGAACAGCTGTGAAACGAACCTGTGAACCAGGTGATCATCACATTATGGCTGTATGTGAATGAGTGATCAAGTTTGGCACAGGGAAGGGAAACAAAATACAGGCCCATAAAGTAATGTGTGTGTATGTAATTTATAACACTTCAGCAGCTGCAAGAAAGGCCGTAAAAGTAAAATCTTAAATCTCAAAACTCAGTGTGTGACTGCATTCTCAAATGTCTGCTGTACTGTATGTACACACACAATCTCTTTTCCCTCTAGTGTTCATGGCTGGCTTAGAGCTTAAACATAGCATTAGTCAATCCATGTGGACTCTCAGAAACCTTAAGCAGACCAAAACACCTTCTATAATGTCTAACATATCCCTCAAAAATGGACCTATGCTACTCTAAATTCACCTCCAGTGTTAACTAGATTTCATTTTGACCTATTTAGTTTGAGGTGAGCTCAGTCCTGGAACTATTAACCTCATTAAAAGTCATTAAATGTGCCAGTTCATTAACCAACGCAAGTATGCGCTGCATTCTCAGCTCTGCTGCAAGGGGCGCTATAACAGGAATTAGTGTGTGTTAAAAAATGTGTCTGTGTTGTGATAAATCGGGTTCTCCTTCGAAATTGGGTCTTCGTAGACCTTAGTTAGAGCACCATAATTAATGTTTAACAGGGATGAAAACCAGGTTGTTAGGGATACAAGTGCAGTGCATTCAACAACAAGCATTATTGAGTTTGTTTAACAACACACCAGTGTTCACACCATTGTTCACACCAGTTTGTGAAAATTATGTGATCTAGGACTTTTGTCAAGCGTATTTTTTCTGTAAGAGTGGGTGCGGCCAATTGTAAATGTAATGGGTCTGGCTTCCGGTGTCATTCGCTTACAACTGTTTTTAGCTGTACAAAACCGCTAGTTTTTTGTGCTTGATATTGCATACTGGTGTTTCTTTCCATATTATTTTAATGTATTGTCTTAATTATGAACACATTGGTTTGTAGTGCAAACAGTTTTAGCGTTTACTACACTTTGTTATTCTTCCCGTTAGTTCCCTAATGAACCAGAAGTCTCGCACATTCACAGAAAACAGCTTACTTCCGCGGTGAAATATAAGGTGAATACAGTGTGTTATTGTAAAGATGCTGAGTCCATTCCTCACAGTCTTGTTTTCTTCCATGTTATATTCAGTATTGCATCTAACCTGACTAAAGTTGCGTTCACACTAGCAGTGACTTATGTTGCTGTATGTCAGATAGGTTGCTAGTGGGCGTTCTCACTACCAGTTGGCTTGACAGCAAATCAGGTTTCTTGCCACTAAATACAAGCAGTTTGGAGGCAAAAGATTAAATATCAATTAAATCTGTACATACAAACAAAAATGAATAAGAAGCAGAGCCTACCTTTTTCCACTGCGTATGTTTATCTACAGCTGAGAGGAGAACAATCACATGAGCTCTACCATCTTCTTTCCTTTTGGCTGTCGCTTCCGAAAGTTGCTCTTCATTTGCATAAAGTTGAAGGATTCTGAACTTTGTTGAGTCGCTGGACACGCCCCATCCCATCGCCAACGACCTCTGTCGTTAGAAATCGACAGCTCTCCATCGAAATGATTGGAAATGTTATAATGATTATAATGATTATAATTATAATGGCCATTACTGTCTGCTTTAGTACTGGAAATACCCATTTAGCCTCATAGCTTAGCTTATATAACACAACAATCTTTACTGTGATTACATGTTATAATCATGTTTAATTATTTGTTTATTATTACTGATGTTCAAGATCTTTAAATGAAAGAAATTGTCCAAATCGTTTTATTACGTACTATATAGTAAGCAAATGTTTAGGCTACATGCTTTAAATTAATATTGTTTGTGTGTGCTTGATTTAACTATTAAAGGGGTTAGTTCACCCCAAAATGAAAATTCTGTCATTAATTATTCACCCTCATATTGTTCCAAACCCGTAAAACCTTTGTTCATCTTTGGAACACAAATTAAGATATTTTTGATGAAAACCAAGAGCTCTCTGACCATCCACAGAGAGCAAGGGTACTACCACTTTCAAGGTGCAGAAAGGTACCAAGAACATCAACAAAATAGTCCATGTCACATCAGTGGTTCAATCGTAATTTTATGAAGCTACAAGAATATTTTTTTGCACAAAGAAAACAAAAATAACTTTGTTCAACAGTTCTCCTCTGTGTCAGCCTAGCGCCATTTTGGAGAGTATCACAACGCATGTGCACACTTTCCTCGCATGTAAACAACACATCTTAATTTGTGTTCTGAAGACAAACAAAGGCCTTAAGGGTTTGGAACAACATGAGGGTGAGTAATTAATGACAGAATTTTCATTTTTGGGTGTACTATCCCTTTAATTGATAGTTGATGAATGGACCCGATTTGTCACAATTTTTTGTAACACAATGACGTGCAAATTCCTGTTATAGCACCTCTTGTGGCAGCACTGAGGATTCAGTGCATACTTGTGTTTGTTAATGAATTGCGCTCTGACATATTTAATGACATCCAATTTGGCCAAGTGTTCATGTAATTAAGTATTGTTCTGACCTGATTTGGCCTAAACCTCATCCTGTACGTTTCTTTTTTTCTTCTAAGCAAATTACTGTCATGGAGGAGCAACAAGCTGAGAAATAATTTTGCTGAGTGTGTTACAATCAGTATGTCTACATCAAATAATACCACTTATTGTTAGAGGCATGAGAATGTTGGTTATCATCAAACAAATGTAAGAGTATAGCCTATGTTTAACAAGGCTGAGGTCTGGCCAAGCCCTTTGTATCTGTGTTTGTGTACTTGCATTAATTGTGTTTCTGTAGTAATTCTTCTCCTCTGCTCTTTTGAAATCTGCTGAGACCTCAACCATTTCAGTGTACGTTTTTGGTTATGGTGTATCTCACAGAGACTGGTTGGTGGAAGTCTGCAGTGGTTTTTATGTCTTTGGAAGGAAGTGACTTTAGTTGTTATTTAACAACTTGTCAATATTTTACTCTTTGGTGAATTAGTGGCTAATTCATACAATCTCATTTGTATGTTCTCGTATGATCTTCTGATGGTTAGTTTTAGGGGTTGTTAATGTTTCCATGCAAATCACATCATACAAAATCATGACCGTATAATACTTATATTTTCTCAGGAGACTGGACTGTTGATATGTCTTTGCCTGAGTTAATTATTAGACATGCTTTTCATAATCCCTCAGGGTACAATAAAATAAATGGATTGTTCACCCAAAAATAAAAATTCTGTCTTTAATTACTCACTTCATGTCATTCCAAACTCATTAGACCTTCATTCATCTTTAGAACACAAATTAAGAAATTAAGATTTTGATGAAATCTGAGAGCTTTTTGACCCTGCATAAACAGCAATGCTACCGACAGACCAAGAAGAATATTGTTAAAATAGTCCATGTGACATCATTGGTTCAACCGTAATTTTATGACACTACAAGAATACTTTTGTGTACAAAGAAAACAAAAATAACAAATTTATTCAATAATTTATTCTCTTCCGTGTGCGTGTGGTGCTGCTGACGCAGGAGCTGGTGTTCTGACATAGAAAGTCCATCTCTCTTAGTTCATCATGTATAGTCTCGTTCAAATTAGTAAGGCTGGGCAAAAAATTGCAAGTCATCCTCTCTGTCAAAATCTTCAGACATGCGTAAACAAGGCGCAGTGGATCCAGGTTCAGAAGTCAGAATGCCGGCTCCTGCGTCAGCAGCACCACATGTATGCGTCACTGTACTCTCAAGAACATGCGGGCGAAGACTGACACTGAAAAGAAGGAATTGTTTAATTAAGTCATTTTTTTTTCTTTGTGCACAAAAAGTATTCTCGTAGCTTGATAACATTATGGTTGAACCACTGATGTCACACGGACTATTTTAATGACGCCCTTACTACCTTTTTGGGCCACAGAAGCTGTGTTGCTGACTATGCAGGGTCAGAAAGCTCTCGGATTTCATCAAAAATATCTTAATTTGTGTTCCGAAGATTAACAAAAGTCTTACGGGTTTGGAACGACATGAGTGTGAGTAAATAATGACAACGATTTAACTTCTGGGTGAACTATCCCTTTAATAAACTTGCTATTGATAACAGAATCTACTATTAAAAAACTCATGTTTTAAGTGATTTTATTGTATTGTTTAAACAGTCTGTGCTCTTTCATCACTCAGACCGAAATGTGGAAGCATTCCAATACACATATTGTAAGTCGCCAGTAAAAGATGTTGTCTTGTCATAGAAGCTTCCTGAGCACTCTTGGAATGATCAGGTGGTGAGGAAATATATGTGTGTTGTGGACACATCGATGGGATCAAGTGGTCAGCATGTGAGCTGTCATGCAAAACCTTGAGGGAAGATATATTATCTTGAAACAACACATGAGCCATATGGACACAGCTGTGGACATAGAATTCCCATAACTGGAAGTTCCTAAATCCCCTCACCATTCCTAAAACTTCACAGCACTTCTGAATCCCTATAGCATTCCAAGCCCCTGCCATTGTGAGAACATGATTCCACATTCTTACAGTATGTTTGATTTGCTGACGTTCTACTGTTAACCCTCTCCAGTATGGCCTGGGCCTCCTAACCAGCTCTAGGGTTAAATCAGATTTCCAAATAGCCATTTGTATTGAGATTTAATCATTTTGAACACTTGTTTACGCTTACACCTATAAAATAACTTTAAAATATATAGATTTATCACATAACACTTGTACATTTCGATACATGTATGTTTCTTCATTACTATTATTATAGCATATGTTTCTGAGTATGTTTTTAAGTACAGTTGAAGTCAAAAGTTTATATGCACCTTGCAGAATCTGCAAAATGTTTTTTTTTTTTTTTTACCAAAATAAGAGGGATCATTCAAAACACGTCATTTTTATTTAGTACTGACCTGGATAAGATATTTCACATAAAAGACATATAGTCCACAAGAGAAAAAAATAGCTGACCCTGTTCAAAAGTTTACATACACTTGATTCTTAACACTCTCTTGTTACCTGAATGATCCACAGCTGTGTTTTTGTTTGTTTGTTTGTTTGTTTTTTTTTGTGATTTTAGTTCATCGTGAGTCTCTTGTTTGTCCCGAACTGTTAAAACTGTCCACTGATCTTTAGAAAAAATCCTTCAGGTCCCACAAATTCTTTGTTTTTTCAGCATTTTTGTGTATTTTAACCCTTTCCAACAATGACTTCATGATTTTGAGATCCATCTTTTCACACTGAGGACAACTGAGGGACTCATATGCAACTTTTACAGAAGGTTCAAATGCTCTCTGATTCTCCAGAAGAAAAAAAGATGCATTAAGAGCTGGGGGTGTAAACTTTTGAACAGCATGAAGATATGGACGTTTTTTTTATTTTGCCTAAATATCATATTTTTTTCATTTATTACAGCCCTTCAGAAGCTACAGAGGATACTTCATGTTTCCCAGAAGACAAAATAAGTTACATTTACCCTGATCTTTAAATTAAAAAAGTTTTCACCCCCTAGTTCTTAATGCATTGTGTTTTCTTTATGTAGCATCAGTGAGCGTTTGAACCTTCTGTAATAGTTGCATATGAGTCCTTCAGTTGTCCTCAGTGTGAAAAGATGGACCTCAAAATCATACAGTCATTGTTGGAAAGGATTCAAATACACAGAAATGTTGAAAAATCAAATAATTTGTGGGACCTGAAGGATTTTTCAGTACAGGTGAAACAAGTGACTCATGTACAACTAAAAACAAACACAGCTATGGATCATTCAGGTAACAACACAGAATTAAGAATCAAAGGGATGTAAACTTTTGAATGGGGTCATTTTAATAAATTCAACTATTATTTTCTCATGTTGGTCTATATGTAAATGTCTTTTATGTGAAATATCTTTTTCAGGTCAGTGCTAAAAACAACAACAACATGCCTTTTGTACAATCCCTCTTATTTTGGTTAACATTTAAAAAACATAAGGTGTATGTAAACTTTTGACTTCAACTGTATGTATGCATGTGAGTGGGCAGGAACGAGTGGGTTGTCTGTGTACATCCTGCTAACTAAACTCTGAGTATGCCCAGTTATTCTGGTGTGGTGCCTGTTTGGATCCACAAAAATAAAAAATCATCTCTATATCAATAACAACTAAGGCAGCTGTTGCGTGTGCCGCACACATGCAATCACTTGCCAGAGAAGCCATTTGCCAAGGTTAGTGGGTTAGAGCTCTGAATCCCTGCAAGCCTTCAATAATACTGACACATATACACTTGATAACACCCCGTAAATAACCCTTATTAGAGACACCCACAAAGCCAATGGCTAAATTTAACTAAACCTCACACCTGTCAATACAAACACAGATACACATGTGTATGAAAACACATGGGGCTACGCCTTCAAAACTGAATTTTCTGATACTGAATATCAGAGAGAAGGACGCTGCTCTCTTTCATTGCCGGTGCAGCGTCTAGGAGATTGTCAAAAATGCTGCATTGCAGGGAATTGTTTATCTCTGATGGAATAGAAGGGGGGGCACTTATTAGCTACTTAAAATATAGTATTCAAACAAAATGTGTGAGTCAGTCACTGATCCAAGTTTTTGTTTATTAATCTTATTGCTCGTAGTTTTTGTTGCATTTTTTGAATCATGAAAGTCTGTTCCATAAGAGTTTAACACCACCATTGGATACTACTATTAATAGGCATAAGTGTCATATTTCGAGGGCTTCTGTCTCAAATAATGTGAGAGGACTCCACTAGATCCATGACTTAACAGCCTACAGCAGGAGTACTGCTGCGCCCTGTCCAAATGTCCCACACCCTACAGAAAGCTAAAACTGATCTTAGGCTGAGGCGTGATTTCCCTGCTCTTCCGTCCAGGCTGACCATAGTAACCCAACTTTTTATATTTTAATTAATTGATTATTGCTTATACATTTTATATTATAATAAAAATATCTTTGTGCCAATAAAAAGGAATTTTAAAAGGAAAAAGTGTCATTTCATAGTAAGGCTACACTATAGGTGCATCCCAAATTATGTACTTATGCAATATTCTATGATGTTTTATTGTATAAATAGTGTGAGTAGTTTATTCACACTAAAAATTCCAATATGTAAAAGTGCACTTTAAATACCTGGATGATGCACTTATATAACAAAGTGTGGCATGTTGGACACTTCATGCACGCAACTGTCGCAGCTTTAAATATGTAGTGAGGGGGGAGGGGCTATCAGACTCTGATTATGAATGTCAAAATAACCTTAATAGCTAATTGTTGAGTACATAGTGCATAAGTACATAGTGTAAAAGTGCATAGTGTACAGTGCGTCATTCAAGATGCAGCCGTGTAATTTTTTTAAAATGGCATACTACGCGTGGAGGAATATATGAATAAATTATAAATAATTAAATAAATAAAAAACAAAGATCCATCTTTTCACAATGAGGACAGTTGAGGGACTCAAACACAACTATTAACAAAGGTTCAAACGTTCACTGATGCGTCAGAAGGAAACACGTTGCATTAAACAGGTTAAATGTAAGAGCCGGGGGGTGAAAACTTTTGAACAGGATGAAGATGTCCAAATTATTCTTATTTTGTTGAAATATAATTTTTTTCCATTTAGTACTGCCCTTTGGAAGCAATAGAAGATACTTGCATGTTGCCTGGAAGACAAATTAAATACAATTTACTTTGATCTTCAAATTCAAAAAGATTTCACCCCCTCCCAGCTCTATTTTGACAGATTCTGCAAGGGGTACCCAAACTTTTGCATAAAACTGTATGTAGATGTAAATTTAAAACAAACAAACAAACAATGTTTTTCAGTGTAGTACTAACATTTTTATTTTCTAATGTTTAATACTAAGGTCATGTGCTTGTTTGTGAATTTTGTTTATATTGTTGTAATGTTGTTGAAAGCATAAAAAAGCATTTGAGGATTTGAGCATTGAGGTTAATAAAAAGGTATGAACTTCACAAGTGACAATCTAGCTTTTTGCCCTTGAGCAGACACTTCAAAATGGCCTGAAAGCTCCTCTCATTAGTCACTTGTACATCTTGAGTCATGACCTTTGGTAACTCTCAGATATAGGTCCAGACAGTGGCCTAAGTGTCTCCTTTTAAGGAAAACAGCACTTCAAATAATATCACAATTGATTTTGATTTATGGCTGATGGGCTGGATGAGCTCCTCACTCTTTACAGTAAACTTCAGATGTATCACTAACTGATCATATGAGCAATCAAACTTGTATGCAATTCTGCACCTGTTCAGCTTGTGGTTGAAGGGCAGGAGCGTTTTGCAGAAGCTTGCACCTGCAAAACACGACCGTTGATGGATGACATCAGCTTTGATATATCTGTACATATTGCTCCCTGTCCATAAGTGGTGAGAAGGTGTCTCGAACTTGTCACTCTGTCATTACCACAAAGCTATTTAAAGCCTGTGTTACCGACTCTCATCAGACAGTATTGTCATGTGAAACGAAGTTCACAGACATCATTCCATACCTGTCATGCTCTTGACAGATTTGCGCAACTTGACAGCCTGGCATGTTATTTCTGATCATTTGATACAATGGAAGCTTGAATTAAATCGATCATTAAATATAGTGAGTGTTAACAGCTCTTGATTGCCTCACAAGAAGTATGCAAAAGGGCGCATAGTGACATGAACACTAAAAACTATCCCATGACGTACAAGACTAAATAACTGTTCTTGAATATAAATGTCATTCTCATAAACTAATATTCAAATAAATAGTGTACTATAGACTATCATAAGCCTACTGTATTGTTCTATACTAGCCTATATAGGGGACTGGGGCAAGTTGTCACACAGTGCAAAGCTGATAGGTATTTATATATTCTTCTAACCAAAAAAGTATAATATCTATAGAAGCCACCACACCACTTAATAAAAAAGTACTTTGTGTGTGACTTTTTATTTCACAATTTTTTTTTCATGATCCTGAGTTTATGTCTCACAAGATAAGAATTCTGAAATATAAAGTCAGAACTGCACAGTTCTGAGAAGAAAAGTCAGAACTGTTAGATACAAACTCTCAATTCCAAGAAAAAAGTCACGAGTAGTTTTTTTAATTTTTTAATCTGAATCTGAATTGCAAGATGTCAGCTCACAACTCTGAGAATAAAATATATAGAGTTTCATAATTGTGAGATGTCAACTCAAAATTGTCAGATGTACACTTGAAATTGCAAGAGAAAAAGTCAGAATTGTGAGATTAAAAAGTCCCAATTAGCTTTCGTATTTTTCCATGGCGGAAACAGGCTTCCATAGATATTTTTGTGTTTTATTTAGTATTTTTGCTTTTTTATTAATTCATTTGTATTTGTGATTGTTTTATTATTTATGTTTACCTGAAAAAATAATGGAAGCTAACCATTTGTGACAACTCACCCTATCTAACTTATTTTTTCTGTAGCGGGCACGGCCATTTGTAAATTTTATGGGTCTGACTTCTGGTCATCGAGTCTATTTTTAGCTATACAAAACAGCTCGTTTTGCTGCTTGATATTGCAAGTGTCTTACCATATTATTTTAATGTATTACCTTAGGAACACACTGGTTTGTAGTGCAAACAGTTTTCCCGTTTACTGCACGCTGTTATTTTTCTCGTTATTTCCCTATAGCGGCTAATGAACGGAAGTCTCGCCCACAGGCTTGAAAAAAAAAGTTGAATAGGCCGATATATGGCACCTATAATGGCAATAATGAGGGAAATGTTGTGAGCATGACTTTAGTGCATGTGCCTAAATACAACCTGAACTGAATAAAAGAGACTAAAATTTACTGGAGTAAGCTTGAAAAGTGTGACAACTAGTCTCCCTTACTATAATTGACTAAAAGACCGCGTCACGCTTTTTTATTGCTTTTCTCACGCGCAGAATAGCCCATGCAGTCATGTTGTCGTGCACCTGTTGCCCACCCGCGTGTCAGTGGTCGTAGGTCAAGCCTGGGAGTCTGGAGCTTCTGGCGAGCAGCGCAGTCCATACCAGAACGGAAGCCGCGCGTTCCTGCCTCGTGCAGTCATCGCTTGCGAGATTCAGTAGATGTTCGGGAAAGATGAATGAAGGTGTCTCGCGCCATTGGAATTTTGTGGGCGGTGAAAGAGTGGGAGAGAAAGTAAGGAACATGATCTAACTTTTTTTTATGGTCCGCGCCAGACTCGGGAAGCGTGTATATAAATAAGAGAGGTGATGGAGAGATGATGCACAGATCAACAAGGAGCTGAGCAGGCAACACCGATCGCTTTGGGACTCTAATTAACCATAGGGAGAACTACATCCCTCACTGACAACCTTACAGCAGAACGCGCACCGAGAGCTGAAACACAAACTCCAGATCAGAGACATCATGGGACTGCTGCGTGTTGAAGAGCTGGTAAGTCTTGTGCTGATGCATGCAGTATGCTGGGAGTCTCGTCTGAATGTTGACATGTTACCAACTAACTTCAAGATTTATATTAGAACTTTTCTGCAAGATAAAAGTGCAAAAATCTCATGCAAATGCGTGTTTAACAATGGTTTTATTATAGTAAAAGTGTAGTAGCCATTTTTTGGGGGGTATTAGTTATATTAACCACAGTTTTACCACAAATACCATGGTTAGTGTAGCTAAACCATGGTAATTTATGGTTACCATGGTTTAACTATAGTAACCATGGTTTTTTGGTTTTATTTGTAGTGAAACGATGATTAATTTTCATAAAGAATAAAAAGAAACACAAATACACAAATGCACCAAATCTGTTTATGCTGACATATTGTTGTAAGAAAGAAACGTATTAGCTAAAGAAATAGATTTATAATGAAGAAAATTGATAACTCAAATTAACCAGTTGAAATACAGCTGAGGAAAAATCTAATTTAAAAAAATGTGTATAAAATGCTAACATTACTAAAATTAAAATGTAAATTAATTAAATAGAAATATTTTATAATAAAAATAGCAAAAGAAGGTAACAAAATAAATAAATCTACATAGTATATAAATAATACTGAAATAACACTGTTTAATATTAGAGCATACTACAATTAGTGGTCGACCGATATGTGTTTTTCAGGGCCAATGCCAATATCGATTATTCAGTTACCGATTATCAAGCGGACAGATAACCGATATTTTAAACCGTTATATATGTCTGGTGTAAAAATGAAAATTAATGTCAAAATTAAGAATAACAAGAATTTGACAAAAACTTTCTTTAAATGCTTTTAAATTATTTTATCAGCAAATCTGTTTTGAAATACTACCGATAACTAAAAGTAGTATATAGTATTTAAATTATACTTAAATAACACTGTTGACTGTTACAGCGTACTACAACTAGGGGTTTACTGATATGTGTTTTTCATGGCCAATACCTGTTATTACAGATCAAGTAGACAGACAACTAATATTTCGAACCGATATATATGTTTGGTGTTAAAATTACTGTCAAAAATAAGAATAACAAGGGCTCTAACAAAAACTTTCTTTAAATGCTTTTAAATTATTTTATCGGCAAATCGGTTTTGAAATACTACCGATAACTAAAAGTACATAGTATATAAATAATACTAAAATAACACTGTTTACTGTTACAGCATACTGCAAATAAAGGGTTGACCGATACATGTTTTTCATGGCCGATACCAATTATTACAGATCGAGTAAACCGATAACCGATATATACGTCTGGGGTAAAAATGAAAATTAATGTCAAAATTAAGAATAACAAGGTTTCTAACAAAAACCTTATTAAAAAGTTATTTTATCAGCAAATCGGTTTTGAAATACAACCGATACCGATAACCATATTAAAATGCTTAATATTGGCACCAATAATCGTCCAGGCTGATAATTGGTCAACCCCAAACTAAAAGCTAGTGTTTACAATGAAAAAACCTGAAAGTTATATTAAGAAAACCCACAAGAGATAAAGAAAATGCATTAAATAAACAATACAAGAAAAAAAGAAGAGGAAATGTTTGTGTTCACATATTCTTATAAAGAAAGTAAAGAAATTAGGCATATAACAGAAAGAAAGCGCACAAAAGAAAGAATGCATTAAAGAGAAAAAAGCATGAGCATGAGAGGGGGATGGAGCAGTGTGATGTTATTAAATATCTGTCAGCGATTAGGAAGGATCCAGGGTGTCTAGAATAACCCAACTGCACGGGCATGTCATCCTATTTTAAACAAGAGAAACGACACAAATGTGTGTAATTATTTTTTTAGGTTCTCAAAACAGCTGAACGCTCTCTCCACCCCACCCACACAATCACTAAATTAAACTACATCTGCTTTAAACTACACACTTGTTCTTTCTCTGGAAGCTGTTCAGTCCTTGAAACTGAGTGTGTTAAAGCTGTGGTCACACTAGACTGCAGTTGCTTGTACTCTATTGACTTTTACTCTTTCGTATATGAAATCCAAAACTGATGAGCGTCACTTCTAATCACAGGTCACCGGGAAGAGAGCCGAGGGAAAGGTGGCAGAAAGTGCCTGTGCAGAGGTGTTCGCTGCAGGAGAATATGAAACCAGCATCATTCAGGAGAAACAAGATGGACTACAGACACAACAGGACCTGAATGACACCATCAAACCAAGCGAAGAGAACCTTAAACTTAATGTAAGAATAAATACAACTTGATAAAACTGAACACTATGGCTACAATTTCATATAGTAACATAATGAAAAAACACGTCTTTTGATTTTTCTTAGGTTGACCGATCAGGACAACTAAAATTAGAAACTGTAGAAGACCTCTACAATATTTTGCAGCTGAGGAAGAGAAGAAAGGAAAGGAAGACTCAAATGACAAAGAAACAGCCAGAGCCTGATATCCTGGTGAGGAAATTCTTTCATAATGCATTACAGATACGGCTATATCATAAAGATTTGAGATGTAATTATAATCTAACATTTTTATAGCCTGAAACCGTGGACCAGGCTCTTTTCCTAAAGGCTGTCACAGAGAATAAAATGCCTGTTGTTGAGAAATATTTATCAGATGGTGGAGACCCCAATGCCTGCGATCATGTGAGTGTAGAATTCAAAAACACACACATCTCATATTTTCCTTTGCTTGTGCGGTGAAGTCCTCCAGAATTAAAGGGAGAGTTCACCCAAAAATGAAAAAAAGACATATTACAATGGAAGTCAATGGTAAACAAAACTGTTTGGTTATCAACATTCTTCAAAATATCATCTTTAATGTTCCACAGAAGGTTTGGAACACTATTATGGAGAGTAATGATGAACACTTTTTTATTTTTGGGTGAACTATCCCTTTAAACTCTCATCAGTGTTATTTTAGTATTATTTATATGCAGTTATATAGCTATTATGGCTATATTACGTTTTTTTATAGTGCAACGATTAATCGCGATTAATTGCATCCAAATTAGTATGTTTACATAATATATGTGTGTGTACTGTGTATATATCTATACACACACACACATACAGTATATATTTACATGTATTAACGTATTTAATTTTATTGATATGATTAATATTATACATATAAATATATTTAATATATAAAAATAACATATTTTTCTTAAATATATTCATGCATGTGTGCAAGTATTTGTATATCCTTAAATATACACAGTACAAACACATATATTATGTAAACAAAAACTTTTATTTTGGATGCGATTAATCATGATTAATCGTTGCAGAGAACTAGTTTTTTATATTTAATTTCAAACTAACGTGTTTTGGTTCTTCACCTTAAAGTTATAGTTTTAGTTTTGTAGGTTTTTCATCTAATATTTAGATTTTAGTTCAAGCAACAATCAAAAATGATCAGTTTTCATTAACAATAACAACACTGACTTTCACTTGTTCTCTCTCTTTCAGTTTAAGCGCTCAGCTCTGCATAAAGCCAGTGCCCAAGGTCACACAGAGATCATGCAGAAGCTCCTGGAGAGTGGAGCATCCATGGATCAAAAAGACAAGGTAGCACAGATGGTGGATGTGACTGTTACACCAGTGCTACAAGAATATTATCGCACATTTATTTTAGATTATGATTCTGAGATGCAATTTCTTTATCGTATGTTCTTAGCTGGATGCCACAGCTGTGCACTGGGCCTGCAGAGGTGGAAGCCTGCCTGCCCTAGAGCTGCTTCTCAATAAAGGAGCTAAATTCAACTCCAGAGACAAGGTATATAGAACACGCCTGCAAGCCTTTGACACCAGATGGATCTTTGGACAGTGATAATAACATTCACAAATCATTCTCATGATGAGTTTTATCTTTCTTGTTCTTAAAGTTTTAAGTGTGTACAAAATATACTAACCAAAACTCTTGTTGTGTATCTTCAGCTGTGCAGCACCCCCCTCCATGTTGCAGTTCGAACAGGACATTATGAATGTGCCGAGTTTCTCATTCACTGTGGAGCCGATGTAAATGCTAAAGACAGGGTAAGTATTCTTTTTGCGCTTTATTCAAATATTTTCCAAAACATTCAGAGCCTTTAATATGGCAACTTTAATATATGTCATAATCTAATGAAAAATTAATTTTGTGTCAGTTTAAATAGCAAACTCATGATATTAATGCATTGTCCCACTGTTTTTTTTTTCTTTAATGCCAATGCATTGTGTTTATGTAGGAGGGAGACACACCAATGCATGACGCAGTGAGGATAAACAGATTTAAAATGATAAAACTGCTGATGATGTATGGAGCCAGTCTAAACGCCAAAAACAATGTAAGTTCAATTAGAATACATACAATCCTTACTATATGGCGTTGAAGTTTAAATGGTGCCCTCTAGAGACATATTGAAGCATTACAGGATTCTATACTGACTCTTCATAATATCAAAATGCAATGCTTTATTCTTTTTTCTTATTCGAAATGATAATGTAAATAGCCAGTGCAAAAAGAATTGTCTCTAAGTCTTAGTTAGTAGATCTGTTTAAATGGGTATATTTCAGTGTATATGTCCTAAAATTATCTGTTGTTTACAGAATGGAAAGACACCAATGGAGACTCTGCTTTCGTGGCAAAAAGGTCTGAAAAACATCCTGAATAACGTCAATGAAGAGGAAGCACCAAATCCAGATGTGCAACTTTTCAACATCCACCCTGATGCTGAAGTGTTATAAAATGCTTCTCTTTCTTTCTTTCTTTCTTTCTTTCTTTCACGTTCAACGTTAAATTGAACAGTATTTTGCAATTTACATAATGATGACGCTAATTGCTGGCGATGGAGCGTCTGAAATATTGATGAGGTTATCTGTAAATATTGTTTTCTCACTTGTCTCACTTGATTTTGAGAGCAAAGAATCTTTGCTGAGTGGCAGGAGACATGAACATGTGTGAGTGGTTGTGTGTTTGTTTGCTTGTTTCGAGTATTTATTTAATGTTATTTTAATTTCATAACATTTGAAAAATGTCCATGGCAGTTTGATCTACTGGGAAAATGTCTAGACAGACTGGAGGCAGAACTATAAGTGTTCAGAAATGGAACAGAATGTGAATGCTGGTCTGAGAATGTTTATTATGATGGATATTATTATTGCAATTGTTTTGTAATTATAGACTGGATTTGTGAAAGACTTTGGCATGGGGTACATGGATATCACTTATGAAATGTGCATTGGTAAATGTGTTTTGTAAATCTTTCTTTTAAACCCTCAAAAGTAATTTAGAATCATTTTAATCTTATGTGAATAAAGCGTTTTGGTATGAGTCACCGAGTGTTTACTGACTTTTCTTTATATTAGACGTACACTACCAGTCAAAAGTTTTCAAACAGAAAGATTTTTAATGTTTTTTTAAAGACGTTTCACCAAGCCTGCATTTATTTGATCCAAAATACAGCAAAAGCAGTAATATTGTGAAATATTTTTTACTATTTAAAATAACTGCTTTCAATTTTAATATATTTTCAAATGTAGTTTATTCCTGTGATCAAAACAAAATTTTCAGCATCATTACTTAAATCTTGCATGTCACATGATCCTTCAGAAATCAATGTAATATGCTGAATATGAAGAAATCATAGAAAGAATACATTTATTTAGCAAGAATGCTTTAAATTGATTATAAGATATGATGACAAAGACGTTTATAATGTATTAAAAGATTTCTATTTCAGATAAATCCTGTTTTTCTCAACTTTCTATTCATCAAAGAAACCTGAAAAAATTCTACCCGGCTGTTTTCAACATAATAATAATAATACATAATTTTGCTGTATTTTGGATAAAATGCAGTCTTGGTGAGACTTCTTTAGAAAAAAAAACATTAAAACTCCTACTGTTTAAAAACTACATTTTTACTGTTTTGCTGTACTTTGGATCAAATAAATGCAGACTTGGTGAGCAGAAGAGACTTCTTTTAAAAGTTTTAAAATCTTTTGACTGGTAGTATTCTTTTGGTTTTTATATCAATGACAAAAATATGACCAGCATAACCTACATTCGTTTATTGAGAATTTTTTACTTTCTTTATATACACAAACTGTAAATGTCACTTTAATGTCTCAGAACAAGAATTGTTTTTGTATTTAGCCTTCAAGGGCTATTAAAGGCGTTCTAGACATCTAGAATAACAATTTTGACATTTTTTCTTAATGTTTTGCGCAGCTTCTTCTTATTTTTCTTATTCTATTAGGGTATATCTTCTTGTTTGCTTATTATCTTTTATTACTTTCTAATGTGATTACTTTGGTTGTACTTTGGTTCGATATTTTAATGTAGGAATTTGTATTTTTGATGGTGATTTTTTTAATGATTTTTAAATTTTTGTATATTGTATTTGCAGTGTTACAAACGAATTACACAAATCAGACTGAAATAACAAATCAACAACTGTGTACAAACTAGCAGAAACCTGTTTATGAGAAATGCGCAGTCCAACGTCTGCGCATTTATAGCGTCACTATGACGTGCACGAGCATGCGCTCCCAGCAGCCTTTGCAGTTGCTCTCGCTTATCCGATTGGTGGAATTTGAAAATAAGTAAGCGCGACAGTTTGGGAGATGAGACAACACAAATAAAACACAGCAGCGAAGTTAAAAGCAATAATATCAAACACACTTTGTCCTTTAACAGCCCTGTAAGTCAACTAAATTAACTTGTTTTAATGCGTATGTTTGCTGTCCGGTTCTTATTTGTGAGAGGTTGAGGTTGTGGGTTCGGGTGGGTCTTAATGTCATTTTCTTTTGCCCGGTGTATTTATAAAGTATCTGTAAAAGTTGTGAGGTTGTCTGTTAAAATGAAGACAGGACTATACAATTGACAAAATGCTCAAATAAAAGGCAGCTGTATTAGTACCATCGGATGTGATTAAAGGAATGTCATAAGTTATTCTTTGTATATCAGAGGCTGTTACTTCATCCTCCTCTTTTATGTCTTCTCCTATGTTTATATGTTATTTTTTTTAGAGCAATATGATGGAATCAGGGCTAAAGGATGACCCGGCAAGACCGGAGATGTTAGTTGTGGAAGATTTAAGAAGAAATCTCTCCTCAGAGTTCAGCGAGTGTTCAGATTTCCAGGTAAGATGACAGACGGCCATGACTTTATGAAAAATGCTACAGGACCCTGTGTTGTTTTTACATTTGTGATTTATGAAATATTCAACAGAAATGTTTTGAGCCTTGATATTTCTTTTGAAGGACCCGTCTGACCTGGAGAAGGAACATTTGAAGGTGTATCTAAGGATAAGACCATTTTCAGCAGCTGAGATTGAGAATGGAGAATCACAGGTGAAAATAAGAAATAAAATATTTTCATTTGCAGAGCCTTATGTAGAAATGTTTTTATAGGGTTAAGAAAAAATATTTTTTTAAAGGGCAAATGCCCCTGAAGATCTGTTTTAAATATTGCCTCTAAATTAAATGATTAATCTGTGTTTTCTCTTTGTGTTTTTGCAGGACTGTGTGGCCATTCAGCCTCCAGAGACCGTGCTCCTCAAAGCTCCACAATCATCTCTTTCTGCTAGGCTCAGCGATAAATCAGTGCCAGTTACAGCTCAACGTTTCCAGTTCTCTCAGGCAAGCAAAACCATCAGTCTATGGTGATTGATCATGTGAGGCAGTAGTTTTCCCTGTATGGTGTTTTCGTGATGCGGCACTGAACGTAAATAATGCCACTGAACCGAGCGAAACTCATATTTTGCTGATTATTTTTGCTAAAATGTTCAATTATTGTCATGTTTTGGGCTGTACTAATCGGTCGGGATGGGAAAAACATTTTGGAGTACTATGGACTGCCAAAAGTTGTAAAAAAAATCAAGGAGAAGAGTGCAAAAAAACTGTCTGAGGAGCAAAATGCATTTGTGGTTGGCCAAACTAAACCAGGATTTCCAGGGCAAGAATCTTGACAACATTCGTGTTTGTTCTTATTTCCGGTCAGGTAGGTGAAATATTAGGCTAATATCTTGATGTATACTGCTCGTACGTATCTTTACCACCCATTAACATTAGTTTGTCAAAATATTGTGGCTTTTTCTGCTTACTAAGTCATTCTCTATATGATTTAGCAGCTTACACACATTTTTCTGTATTTTAAATGGCATAAATTAGCAGAACAACATATTCAGTAGTACATTAACCGTGCAGTCCATGCTGTTGTTTACATCTGAGTATCTCCAATATGGCCGCGTATCCAAGTATCTGACCAAACCTTGACAAAACTGCAAACCCTCTTTTTGTCCAAGAATTTTCAAATTTGTCTTTGGAAATACTGCTAGAGGTCAAATGTTGTGCTTTGTCTTGAGTCATGCTCAAAACTTGGTCTTTCATGACAGATTAATCATGTGGTGATATTAAAATTGTGGTATTTTTAGGTTTATGGATCAGACACTACACAGAAGGAGATGTTTGATGGCACAGTGAAGGGTCTAGTGATGGATGTGCTAGAGGGGCACAATTCCCTGGTCTTCACATACGGTGTCACCAATGCTGGGAAGACTTTCACTTTTTTAGGTTTGTATATTTTATTTTTCTTATTGTATTGATAGACTGAATTATTTTCTGTTGTAATTGACATAATGCCACAAATGCTGTCAACAGAGCATAAAAGTCAATGTGTTAATGCTTCACAACTCATTTTAATTTGAGCAGAAAATAGTTGTTTCCGAGGCAAAAAAAAGTTTAATGAAAGATTACAAGTTTTTTTTGTTGTTGTTTTGTTTTTTGTTTTTGAAGTAGCGTGCACCTAATGAATCTGTCTGTCTGAATGCAGGCAGATCTGAATGTGTTTATGATATTTTGATTAATACATTACCAGTCAAATGGTTTTTGGACAGCTGCATTTATTTGATTCAAAATACAGCAAAAGCAGGAATATTGTAAAATATTTTTACTATCTAAAATAACTGTTTTCTTTTTGAATATATTTTAAAATGTAATTTATTCCTGTGTACAAAGCTGATTTTTCAGCATCATCACTCCAGTCTTCTCCAGAAGAGACTTTAAAAAAACATAAAAAAAAAAAAACTTACTGTCCAAAAACTTTTGACTGGTAGTGTACTTACAAGGTCAAAAAATTAATAAGCAAAGCATGGATGATAACAATGCATAATTAAAGTGCATTTTTAAAATACAAAGCATGAATTTCAATACTGTGCTGACTTTAACAGTGATTTTGCTTTTGCAAAATATTCAAATTCAAGCACTATGTCCTGATTGTGTTTTGGTGTATTAGGTCCGGATACTGATCCAGGCATCTTACCTCGTTCCCTCAACATGATCTTCAGTAGTCTGGATGGTCGCATCTTCACCCAGATGTGCCTAAAACCCCAAAGGTGCCGGGATTTCATCAGGCTCACCAAAGAGCAGCAAAATGAGGAGGCAGTTGGCAAACGCAACCTGCTCAAACTTTTTAAAGAGGTACTGTATGTCAGTGAGTTGAACTGCCAGGGGATTTTCAGTGGTGTTTAATTTGATTCAGTCTTTAGTTTTTGTCTTGTCTTTAGACTGATGCACAGAAGAGTTCGTCTTGCCATAGCTCCAAGTCTGATCTTGAAGGTAAAGAAAGGATTTTTTTTTTTTGGTTACTCTAAACCTCTCAAAGGTTGTGCAGTCTGTTTATGTTTGTCTGGCTGATGCATAATTTTCTTTTTGCCTGTTAGATGCTCTTTGTGATATAAACTCAGTAAATGACAGGAGTTTGGCTGTGGAAATGGATGCACACACCAAGTTTTCTATTTGGGTCTCTTTCTGTGAGATCTACAATGAGAACATTCACGACTTGCTAGAACCGCATTCAAACAATGCTTCACGGAGAACCAATCTCCGTCTTTGTCAGGATGTCAAAGGAAACTCATTTATCAAAGGTAAAGGCATCTGCTTCTATAACTTCTGTAACTCTGTAAAAGTATCTGTTTGTGTAATGTACTATTTATTCTGTCATTAACGGAGAACTCCACTTCTAGAACAACAATTTACAGATAATTTACTCACCCCTTTGTCATCCAAGATGTTCATGTCTTTCTGTCTTCAGTTGTAAAGATATTATGGGTTTTGAGGAAAACATTTCAGGATTTTTCTCCATATAATGGACTTTATTGTTCCGATTTTAAACTTCCAAAATGCAGTTTCTGAGCTCTAAACCCAGCCGAGGAAGGTCTTATCTAGCGAAACGATCTGTTTTTTTTTTTTTTTTTTTGAAAAATACAAATTTCTATACTTTTTAAGGACAAAAGCTCGTGTAGCACAGGCTCTGGGATGCGCGTCCACGCCGCTACGAATCACGTCTAAGTTCATCGTCTGTATACTTCGGCTCAAAAAAGTATGGCGAAAAACTCCATCTTATTTTCTCCTACAACTTCAGAATCATCTGACATCGTTGTACCTTTTTGATTGTAAACAGCGTTTTGACTTTCTTAGTCTTTGCGCATTCACTTTGTAAACACTGGGTCTGTAGTTCCGCCTACGTTCTACGTGACCTTTCGACATGATTCAGTAGTACGTAGTGTCAAGGACGCGCAACCCAGAGCTACACAAGCTTTTGTGCTTAAAAAGTATACAATTTTTTTATTTTCCAAAAAAATGACAGATCATGCTAGATAAGACCGTTCTTCAACGGCTGGGATCGTTTAGAGCCCTTTGAAGATGCATTTAAACTACATTTTGGAAATTCAAAATCAGGGCACCAATGAAGTCCGTTATATGGAGAAAAATCCTGAAAAGCTTTCCTCAAAAACCATAATTTCTTCACGACTGAAGACAGAAAGACATGAACATCTTGGATGACAAGGGTGTGAGTAATTATTTGTAAATTGTTGTTCTGGAAGTGGACTTCTCCTTTAAATGGTTACTTGGTTACAATGTGTTCATGGTGCTGATGGGGCGTCCAAGCAATAATTGAACCCTGATGTAGTAGTTTTACATATAACGAAAAATAATGCATGTTGTAAGGCTGCATTGTCATATGCCTTTCTCCTTTATGCATTTGATAGATGATTTTATCCACAGTGACTTTCATTTCTTTCACGTTATACATGTTATCAGTTCAAGCATTCCCTGAGAATCAAACCCATGACTTTGGCATTGCATGTTTCAGGAGTGAGATTACACCACAATATTTTGTCATTAAATCATTCCAAAAAGCAAATTATATGTCATTTGTAATTCCTGATGTGACTTCTGGGTTTTTTGCTTGGAAATATAATAGGTTGTAATAGCTAAAACTGGCCAGGTGCTGGTGCTAGAGCAACAGGAAAAAAATGTGTTAAGGGTTTAGTCAGTTGATTTAAGGAAATGGATGTGCTGTGTTGTGACAGTTTATTTTGTTAATTTTCTAGATCTGAGATGGGTGCAGGTGAGCAGTGCTGATGAAGCATTAAAAGTGATGAAACTGGGCAAAAGGAACCAGAGCATTTCTAGCACTAAACTCAACCTGCTCTCCAGCAGAAGGTACACCACACAAATTCTCTAACTTCTTGTTGTTTATATATTTTAATGAAGTGGGCATATGTTATTCTGACTTCATGTCCTCTTTGCCTGATTTTTGTAGCCACAGTATTTTCTCTGTCCGGATCCTGAAGGTGGAAGATGTGGGAATACCCAGAGTGGAGTCAGTCAGCGAGTATGTCTTTATGTCCTGATCTGAGCTCTCTACAGGTTGTGTTGCACTTCAGAATGGTTTGTAAAAGTCTGTACTCTGCTTCAAGGCTGGCGCTGTGTGATCTGGCCGGATCAGAGCGATGTGCGAAAACACAAAATAAAGGTGAACGGCTCAAAGAGGCAGGAAACATCAACACTTCTCTACTCAGCCTGGGAAAATGCATCAATGCACTCAGAAATAACCAGCAGGCCAGGTATAGCTTTTTTTTTTTTTTTTTTTTTTTTTTTTTTCCCCTTTCATGTTATTTTATTTTTTTCCTTTTCTTTTTCTTTAAACTGTCTTATTTTGTCCTTTCAGACAGCACATTCCATTCAGAGAGAGTAAACTCACTCACTATCTGCAGGGGTACTTTACCGGCCGGGGCAAAGCCTGTATGATTGTAAACATTAACCAGTGTGCCTCCATGTATGATGAGACACTCAACGTACTCAAGTTCTCTGCTGTAGCTCAAAAGGTGTGTAATGTCTTAATATGTCTGCATCTCACCCCTTGAAGGGTAAGATCACTCAGAAATGAAAGTTGTCATCAATTCTTCACCCTTGTGCCGTTCATCTTTGAATATTTAATATAAACTGAGATATTTTTAATGAGAGCTGAGTGATTTCTGTCCCGTTTGAAAATATTCCATTAATACTTTGACGCTTTAAAAAGTTCATGAAGAGATTGTAAAATAAATCCATATGAAATTCTTGGTTTAATCCAAGACTACAAAAGAGACACAATCTGGTGGTACAGTTGAGTTCCTGTTTAGCATATTTAATGTGCTTTATGTATTTGTATTGATCTTTGTTCTAAAAAAGAAAAAGCCTAAATCTAATTATTATATAAAGTGTTTGTGTCTCATCTTCACAAGATTTAGATTAAACCTCTCGATTCATCTCGGTTATTTTTACAATGTGTTTATGAGCTTTAAAGGAATAGTTCACTCAAAAATGAAAATTCTGTCATTAATTCACCCTCGCCCTCATGTCGTTCCAAACCTGTAAGACCTTCTTTCATCTTTAGAAGTAATTAAGAGATTTTTTTTTTTTTTTTTTTTTTTTAAGAAATTCAAGAGATTTCTGACCCTGCATAGACCTGGATATCATCAAAAATGTCTTAATTTGCATTCCGAAGATGAATGAAGGTCTTGCAGGTTTGGGTGAACTACCCCTTTAAGCATCAAAATTTTAGTGGAATGGACTTGCAATAGAGGGACAGAAATATTTCAGGTTTCATTGAAAGAATATCTTTAGTCGTATTTATGGTTTATGGGTTTGGCACAACATTAGGCTAAGTAATTGATGACAGAATTTTCATTTTTTTCAGTGTCTGTATCTTACGTTTTTGGAGTACTGAATTGTTTTCCCATCATGTTTGTCAAGGTTTCTTGACTCCTCAAACTGCTGAAATGTTTCTTTTTTTTTTCTTTGCTGAAATCCCAAATAGTTTTTTTTAGGTCAGTTCTGGACCATTCTGTGGTGTTTTTCAGGTGGTGGTTCTCACTACTAAGAGCATTCCAGTGGTGGTGAAAAGGAGTGCTAGAGAGGTGTCCTTCATTATCAACAACGTTGATCGCCGGGAAATGCGGCGTAGCTCGCTGGTACGATGGGACCCCAGCCTTGAGGATGTCCAGGAAGATTCTGACACTGAGGATGAAGAGGAGAGTGAAATGGAGGACACCATTCTGGATGCTGAGGACGAAGGGAAAGAGACTGTGCTGCTCGATAAGGGGATTTATGAGGTGAATTCTGGCACCTTATACTGTAAATCACATCTGTGGTAATTTTAGTTTTTGTCTTAATCAGCCATACAAGACGTATTTTAAATTTATTTGTTTTTCATTCATATTAATGCATGTATTTAAATTTTTATATTTTTGCTGTGTGTTATGTTTGCATAACACTGAGGTTTCTGTCAATATGGCTGTTTTGTGTTTGTATGTATAGGCCCAGCTGCAATTTATAGAGGAGATTCAGCAGCAGTTGAGGAAGGAGACCGCTGAACACTTAAATATCGAGGCACGTGTTCGAGATGAAGTTACAAAAGAGTTCTCTGAACTGATTTCCCAGATGCAGGAAGATTACAGGTCAGAGATCACAGGCCCCCGTGCTCAATTATGTGTAATTAAAGCAAATTATAGGTCAGGCTATATGATGACCCGGACTGTTTTCTGCATCTTTTTTTTTTTTTTTTTTTTTTTCTATTTTAGTGAGCGAATAACCAGAGAGAGGGAACTAATTGAAGAACGGTGTGAACGGAGACTGGAGATTCTCAAAAACCTGGTTGGAAAAACAGCTGTGGGGGATGACAGCATGAATTCAGCTGCGACCAAATCAGAGGTACACACATGCTGTAGTTATCAGTAGATATTCAGAGTTGTGTAATTAATTTCTTTCAAAGGTTTGAAAGGTGTGTTTTTTTTGTTAATGCTCAATTGTAAGTGTGTGTGTGTGTGTGTGTGTGTGTAGGAAGAGAATCATGACTCTCTAGACAGCATACTTGACTCTATGAGCAGTGACCTGGCTGGAATTAGACAGGATGCCCAGGCTGCCCAGTCCTGCTTGGTGACCTCTGACCCTAAAGTCTCTATGACGTTGCTAGGCCTCGAGAAAAAGGTCTCAGAGCTTTCAGAACAGCTCAGTGAAACTCAGAACCAGCTGTTACTCAAAACACAGGGTGAGAAACTATTACAGATAAACAGGACCACGGCAAATCTGCCCTTGCACACTTCCACAGAAATGTTTTGTGCATCCCCTGTCCCTTCAATGTTAAATATTTTTAATATTAGGGTTCCCACTATTCTGGAAAACCTACAAATATAGGTTTTCCCCCATGCCTGGAGAAGTCATTTATTTTTTCTTGTTAAGGTCATGGAAAATGTAACTATTTATTTTTTAGTAAAATTAGTATTTTTCTAGTATCTCTAGTTTTTTTCCATTCAATTTTAATAGTATTTCTTCAACTAGAAATAGCTTTTTGTGAACCCAAAACAAATTCCATTGAAACTCATTGAAATTCATTGGCCAGAAAGTGTGGGAACCCTGTATTATGCTTTTAAAGTAGGACTTTAACCACATACACTTGCTTAGTGTTAACACTTCACCTTACCAGGCTTCCTAATCGCTTGATCTAACACTAAGCCCCATACTCCCTCACAGAGCTGGAAACTCAGAGCAGACTGTCAGATGAGCTGGAGGAGGCGAAGAAGGTAAAACAGCCTCTGTAAAAGGCTTCTGACATTTTAACTCCCAGTATGAGGACCAGACTTACAGCATTTCAGAATAGGCAAGCTCCACTTTTTCCTCCCCTTCAGAAGCTGTAAAAATGTAGTTGAAGTTGTGGCTTGTTCTTCTGATTATAGGCTCTGGAGAGCCACAGGCAAAAGGAATGGGAACTAAGTGAAATGTGCAGACAAAAGGATGAGATGGTTTCCAAACTCCAGACAGCTCTTGACCAACATGTAGAAAAGACGGCTCAGGATGTGAGTGTGAACATCTAGAAATTGTTTTCACATGTCCACCATAATTGGATGTACACTACTGTTCAAACATTTGTTGTCTGTTTTTGAAAGAAGCATCTTGTGCCCACAAAATCTGCATTTATTTGATCAAAAATCCAGTAAAAACTGTAATATTTTGAAATATTACTACAATTTAAAATAACCGTTTTTGTCTTTAGTGTCACAAGATCCTTCAGAAATCATTCCAATATGCTGATTTGGTGCTTAAGAAACATTTCAGCACAGTTGTGCTGCTTAATAATTTTGTGGAAACTGCGATGCATTCTTTGAATAGAACGTTTAAAACGACAGTATTTGAAATGTAGATCTTTTTAAGCAGTATAAAGTAAATAAATGTATTTAAAAAAAATTACTGACCTCAAACTTTTGAACAGTAGTGTAACAGTGTTTTAAAGGGGTCATTGGATGCCCATTTTCCACAAGTTGATATGATTCGTTAGGGTCTTAATGAGAAGTCTATAACATACTTTGGTTAAAATTAGTCAGTGGTAGTGTAAAAAACACCCTTTTTACCTTATTAAATCAGCCCTTTTCAGAGCAAGCCATTTTGTTGCATTTGCCTTTAAATGCTAATGAGTTCTGCTCACCCCGCCCCTCTCTTTCGGAGCAGTTCTGTTCAGTTTTGCCAAGTCCTGCGGAATTGGGTTTCTTTAACATTGTTGTTGTGGGTTATTTTACATGTCCGCGGGTTAAAGTGACCCCAATAACGTAATATTTAGCTCCTGGAATGCTTATTTTACCAGGGGAAGCCTGCCAAAAAATTTGTTTTTTACCCACCGGAATGCAATTTTTAACGGGGGACACCCCTTATACTCACCTCTGCTGTAGGTGAAGCTGCATTACAAATGATTTGCAATCAACTATCGTGGGAGCGTCCTTGTATGGTGTGATGTCACACAGAGAAGATGCTGAGAATGGCTTGATTTGGAAAAGGGGATATTGCTTATAAAGATTTTAAAAAATACCACTTAGTGGAATTTTATCATCATATGGTGGTTGTGTAAACGCACTGCCAACACGCATTTATGTTCAAACAACATGTTGAAGTGAGTTTTTCATCCAATGACCCCTTTAACTTTATGGAAAAAATATTAAAAATGAAAATTCTTATTAAGTCCTTTTATGTTTTTTGTTTATTTTGTTTTGTTTCTATTTATCTATTTGAAGCTTGCCCACTGATGCTATGAACTCTTGTGTAGAAAAGATCTGTGTTCAAATTCATCCATTACTTTTCCAGAAAACAAGCAAAATTACAGAATTGTCATTATGGGTGAACAGTTCTTTTACAGTTCTTACACTTCTTTTTTTTATCTTTTGTTGCGGATTTCCAGAGAACTCAAATTGACTCCATCAAAAAGGAAAACATCCATCTTAAACGCAATTGTACCTGCTCAGAGCAGCGGCCCGAAACCCGGACTGAAACCAGAAAGCGGCGTCAGGAAGGGGAGGGGCTTGATGAACAGCCCCCACTCAAGAAAGGTACAGACTCCGCCCCAGGTGCTGAAAAGTGCCTCCCAGCTTTTGTCACAACCAGAGGGGCTGGCCGAGAGAATCGGGTCAAAGGACGGCGATACCTTCATGGTCGAAAAAGGCTCTCGAGCGTAAAGAAATGAACATAAATATGTTTTAGGAAATTTTACTGCAGTGCGTGATAAATCCATGTATCGCAAAGTACTTCTGTGAAGTGTATTGTTTTTATGAGATCAACTAAATAAAGAAGTATATTTATTTTTACACATGGAGAACACTGCACAGAAATACCAATAAAAAGGAGGCTTGATTTTTATATCAGTAAGAAAGAGTGTTATTATAGTATCAAAGCATCCCAGACACACATTAGGTGCTTCTTAAGTATGAACAGGAGGCTTTCAGGCTGACTGATTCCACATTTAAATGCCCCTCTTTCATCTTCAGAATGATATCAAATTGAAAATTAATTTTATGCCCAATGTGCAAGTAAAGAGAAGTGCATTTTGAATTAAATTGATTACTGGCTTCGTTACCAGTCCAGAAGCAATACATTTGAAATGGCTGGTACCAAACTAATTTAAATATTGAAGCAATTTTTAAATTAAAACAACTCATATTTAACAAACACACATAAATATTGTGTTATCGTTTGTAACTGACTGACACATAATTAATATAAAAATATTTATAGATATCTGTTAAGTGTTTCTAAAGTTCTTCATTCTTTATAGGTCCCCTGGAGGACTCAAAAGTCCAAGATGATGTTACAGATAATGGATGTCAAGACTCCGCCCTTCTTAAGGTCGAAGGTCAGCTGGAGTGTTACCTTGCTGAATCCAAACAAAAAGACAAGCAGATCACAGATCTGGAGCAGGAGTGCCACACATTAAAGGTTTGCATCCAGGATCTGAAGTCTAAACTGGAAGAAAGAGTTTCTCAGGAGAAGGTACATCAGACATCTTTGGAAACAAAACCAGTGGTAGCTGAAGTTGTGTCCAATGTTAGCAACACTACAGAACATTTAAAAGGTGCATATCAAGAACTGGCTGCTGCCAAATCGCAAATGGCTAAGCAAGATCACAAACTGGGAGAGAAGGACAAACACATTTTGACTTTTGAACGGGAAATTACACTACTGAAACAGGAAGCAGAAACCTCCACAATAGCTGATCTCAAAAAAATCATCTCTGACCTGCAGGCTGAGGTGACAACCCTTTGTGAGGTCAAAGCTGAACTACAAGAGAAGGTCAAATGCCTTGAGAAAGAGAAGGAGGAGAGAAACTCAGCACATTTGTCTAAAGAGAAGGGGCTTACAGATAGGGAGGTGGGGCTGATGAACCCTAACACTCTTGGATCTAAAAGCATTGAGACCCATAGCAAAATAAAAATGGCAATGCCAGAAAAGGAGGCTGAGCTGGCACAGAGGGAGAACGCCCTAGTGTTAAAGGAGGCTCAGCTGTTAGTGCTGCAGAAAAAGCTGAAGGAAGCGCAGGAGCGCCTGGAGGAGGAGGAGACGCAAGCTGTCCAGGAAGCGCGCAGGAGGGAGGCGGAGAGGAGGAGAGAGCTGCTGGCTGTGGCAGAGGAGGCCATTGCTCAGAAAGATGCAGAGCTACAAAAGCGACAAGAAGAGATCAACCGGTCAGTTCTCATTCATATTTTTCCTAAATTGTAATATAGTTTCCTAAAACACAAATTTGAACCAACATACAAAATCAGTTCAGTTTATTTTCATGTCATTAATGTCAAGCACATTCATTATTTTTCTATTTTTCATGTATTTACACAAAATAAAAGTTTTTGTTTACATAACATACAGTTGAGGTCAAAAGTTTACATACACTTTGCAGAATCTGCAAAATGTTAATTGTTTTTATAAAATAAGAGAGATTATACAAAATGCATGTTATTTTTTTTATTTAGTATTGACCTGAATAAGATATTTCACATGAAAGATGTTTACATATAGTCCACAAGAGAAATTAATAGTTTAATTTATAAAAATGTATTATATAAAATGTATTAACTTTTACAAAAGTTTACATACACTTGATTCTTAATACTGTGTTGTTATCTGAATAATCTACTGTTTTTTTTTTTTTTTTTTTTTTTAGTGATAGTTGTTTGTGAGAAAAGTTCTTCAGGTCCAACAAATTCTTTGGCTTTCCAGCATTTTTGTGTATTTGACCCCTTTCCAACAATGACTGTATGATTTTGAGATCCATTTTTTCACACTGAGGACAACCGAGGGACTCATATGCAACTATTACAGAAGGTTCAAGCGCTCACTGATGCTTCAGAAGGAAAAATGAAGCATTAAGAGCTGGGGGTGAAAACTTTTGAACAGAATAATGTATACATTTTTCTTATTTTGCCTAAATAGCATATTTTTTTTTTTTTTTTTTCGATTTAGTACTGACCTTCAGAAATTACATAAGATACTTACATGTTTCCCAGAAGACAAAATAAGTTCAATTTACCCTGATCTTCAAATTCAAAAAGTTTTCATCCCCTGGCTCTTTAGGTCTCTTTAGGTTTCCTTCTGGAGCATCAGTGAGCGTTTGAACCTACTGTAATAGTTTCATGTGAGTCCCTCCATTGTCCTTGGAGTGAAAAGACTCAAAATCATAGTCATTGTTCGAAAGGGTTCAAATGGACAAAAATTTTGAAAAGCCAAAAAATTTGTGGGACCTGAAGGATTTTACTGGAGGTTTTTATGGGGCTTTTTTTAATGTTCATATCAATATTGGAATTATATTGTATCAACTGAAATTAAGAAATATATTGTGATATACATTTTGACCATGTCATCCAGCCCTACATTAAAATAGAAAGCAGTTTAAAATTGTAATATTTCACAATTTTATGGTTTTTAAATGTAGCCTTGGTAAGCATAGGAGATGTTTTTCAAAGACGAAAAAATATCTTACCAATCCCAAACTTTAGAATGATAGCATAAAATATGTGTGAAATAGAAAAATATAGTATATTGTGTATTATCATTTTGTCTAATGCAGACTTTAGTCAACTCACTTGAACATGGTCAAAGTGAATTTTTAGTGACTTTAAGAGTTGATTCTTTGTGAAACAAACCTTGATCTGTATCCTTAGAACTGACTTAAATGGTGTTATTAGCGGCTTTTCTTTAAGTGTTGATGATTTGTTTGAACACGTTTTCAGAAAAGCATCAAACAGTTTAAGATATTTTGTTCCTTATTCCGTGAAATGGTGTTTCTTGCTTTATTTGTAAAAGATATTGCACAAGATTGCTGCTTTTGTTGGCTTAATGATCATTCCACACAAAAAGACATTGATTTATTTTAGCAGCCTGAAAGGCTTTTTGTTGTCTCCTTACTGAATAAGCACTAGAAGACAAGTATATTTGTAATTGAGATAGTGTGTAGTGTATTCTGTCAGATTAATGGTCTTGTCTTTAAAGCTTTTAGCTAGTGGTTGACCAGCATAGATTTTTCATTGGCTCATGTCATTATTTATAGAGCAGGATGGGTGCTATAATGCCAAAATATACCTGCAGTGCAGTAATAGCAAATGAAACATATATTTGCTGAAGTGAGAAGAACTCGTTTTACACCACATGTACTCAAGCTTCACTGGATAAAGAGAAATACACGTCTCTTAATTGGACAAAGAGACAGTGTACTGATGAAGAAAATCTAAAATTTTCCCCAAAACTGCCACAACTTATCAATACTTTTGTGTCAGATTTGTTGTTGCTTTTTCTTTTTTGATATCCATTTTATGTATATGCGTTTTTTCATCACTCAGGTTAAAGGAGGAGATTAAAACTAGTGAGTCTAAGTTGAACAGTATGGCTGTCGATCTGCGCAGAAGGGAAGATGATTCATCAGATCTTCGGGAAAAACTCTGTGACTCAAAGAAACAGATTCAGCAGGTCCAGAAAGAGGTGAGAACTCACTCTGTTTCAAACGTCTTTACTGCCTGGCCCGAAACGAGTCAGAGTTTATACTGAATCTGACTGCTGTTCGCTTGTGCTAAAACTCTTTACGTGGTTTGATTTAGATCTCCTCCATGCGGGATGCTGAGAAATCTCTACGAATGAAGCTCAGTGATCTAGAAAAGACTAAAGCACAGCTTCAGAATGAGATTGCCAGCAGGGAACGCACCATCAACCACCTGAAAGCTGTAAGCACTTGCTATGAATACCTAAAACCACAAAGAGAGAAATTTTAATTACCACTGTCATGTGAACTGAATATTTTCTCTTTGTTCTAAAACAGGAACGATCTTCTGAATCAAAGTCAGATGAGAATCTGCTGCTCTATCAGAAAGCATGTAATGGTATATATCTTGTTTAATTGCCTGCCTCTGCATGAGTGCATGCAGTAATGGGTGTCATTTATTTTCAAGTGTATAATTAAATGTGTGGCAATAAACAGTAAAGCATGTTAATGTTTGTTGATGGGCTCTGTAGATTTGCAGGAGCGCGAGCGTGTTATTGAAGACATGCGTTTGGCTCTGACAGAACAGGAGGAAACACAGACAGAACTGGACGTGGAGCTGGACAACAGAGAAGCTCAGATAAATGAGCTCACTCAGGGTACAAGATTACATAGAGAATATTGCATTCATAATACTTTAATGTACTGTATGGCATTTAAAAGTATATCAGATTAAAGTATTGCAGTAATTCAAAGATGCAAAATACTGTAACCATTTAAATAAAGATTAAATTTAATAGAAAAATCTTCTCCAGCATAATTTGAGATGATTTAAAAGATCATTTTAATGATCATTTCAATGGAAAAAAAAAACTACTTTTTTCCAGAATTGATGAGGTTGAAAGAAATGCTTCCTGAACAGAAGAACAGGAGAGATTCCATATCAGTCACTGATGACATTTTACAGGCCAGGCAACAGACCACTCAGGCCCAGGAGAGCTTAAAGGTCTCTTGTCCAAATTTATTTTCAACTTCTCTTGAACTGTAAGTGGAAACATGTGCTTATCGTCTTTGTTTGATTCTTCGGGGTTCATGTTTGTAGCTGGCCAATGAAAAGCACCAGGCAGAGCGCAGGAAGTGGATGGAGGAGAAGTTGGTTCTGATTGGTCAGGCTAAAGAGGCTGAGGAGAGAAGGAACCAGGACATGAGGCGATTTGCTGACGATCGAGAACGGCATGCTCGCCAACAGGTCGAAATGGTAAAGAGCAGTGTGTGCTTCTAGAGGCAATATCAGACAATTACACTACCAGTCAAGTAAGATTTTTAATGTTTTTTAAAGAAGTCTTTTTTGCTCATCAAGCATGCATTTATTTGATCCAAAATACAGCAAAAGCAGTAACACTGTGAACTATTTTTTACTTTTTAAGTAAATGCTTTATAATTAAATGTATTTCAAAACGAAATGTATTCCTGTGATCAAAGCTAAATTTTCAGCATCATTACTACAATCTTCGGTGTCACAAGAGCCTTCGGAAATTATAGAAATTAATACTTTTATTTACCAAGGATGCTTTAAATTGATCAAAAGTTACAAAAAAGTTCTATTTCAGAGAAATGCTGTTCTTCTAAACTCTGTTTATCAAAGAAACCTGAAAAAATTCTACTCAGCTGTTTTCAACATAATAATAATAAATGTTTTTTTTTTTTTTTAAGCATCAAATCAGAATATTAGAATGATAGGTTCATGTGACTGGAGTAGTGATGCTAAAAATTCAGCTTTGAAATTACAGAAATAAATTAAATTTTAAAATATATTGAAAATAGAAAACAGTCGTTTTAAATAGTAAAAATAATTCAAAATTTCACAGTTTTTGCTGTACTTCGGGTCAAATAAATGTAGGAAAGTTTTCTTTAAAAAGCATAAAAAATCTTTTCGTTCAACAACTTCTGACTGGTACTGTATGTTTTTAGTTAAAGAGAGAATGACTGTTGATTTGTGTCAATTAGGAGTCTCTTGCCACACGTCTTGCTGCTCGTGAGGAAGAGATGGAAAGCTGGAGAAAAGAGAGAGACACACTCGTCTCTGCTCTAGAGATTCAGCTGAAGAAGCTCATCACATCCAATGCAGAGAAAGACCAACAGATCAAGATCCTACAGTCCACAAACACTCCCCAAACACCAGAGGTCAGTCTAGTGTCATATACAAACTCTCTTTATATTCATGTTAATTTTTACCTGCTAGAAATTAATATTTTAATTGGTAAAAAGTAGCATTAAATTAAATTGAATTAAACTGAAATGCTGCTTTTTTGAACTTTCTATTTGTCAAAGCATCCTGAAAAAGTATCATGGTTTCCAAAAAAATATTAAGCAGGACATCCGCTTTCTACAGTGATTAAAATAAGAAATGTTTCTGGACCATTAAACCAAGATGTACTGAACCAGTAGATGCATCAGCCAGTTATTACACATAACACACAAGGGGTAGGCAATAAGCAAAAAATGTCAGTGTTCTTACACATTTTGGTAGATTTATAATAATATACATTTTTTTAATTGAAATATGTAATTTTAATATCATGTACATTGCAGTGAAACAGCTTAGTTATTAAAAAATATAAACATTTTTCATAAATTTGCTCAGCATGTATTTTTTTAAAAATTAGATGAGATAAAAGCATTCTTAATTCAGACGTTATTCAATCATTTTTGAGGTAATTCATTTAGTAGCATTACAGGTGCGTGTTGGAAAGTGTAATAGCAGTGTCGTCATTGTTCAGTGGCACTGAATGCTGGATTCTGATTGGTTGACAGACATTTGAAGGGTTAATTTCCTGTGATTGTACGACTACAAAATGGTCCAGATTTGTTTACTGCGTTAGTGTCAAATTATCAGAACTTCAAAGAGCCATACAGCTCTTTTGAAGCCAAGAAAATCTAATAAAATGACATACACCGATCAGGCATAACATTATGACCACTGACAGGTGAAGTGAATAACACTGATTATCCCTTCAGTGTTCTACTGGGAAACCTTGGGTCATGCAATCCATATGAATGTTACTTTGACTCGTGCCACCTACAGTGCCTTGTGAACACCATAACGACAAAGCAAAAAACTGATTTGTGACAACTTTGGAAATGTATTAAAAATAAAACACTGAAATAGGTACATTGCATAAGTATTCATACCCTTAACTCAATACTTAGTTGAAGCACCTTTACAGCCTCAATTCTTTTTGGGTGTAATGTGACCAGCTTTGCACATCTGCATTTGGCAATTATCTGCCAGTTCTTCACCTTACCTCTTCACCTCTCAAGCTCTGTCAGCTTGGATGAAATATTAGATTGCGTTGAAGCCCAGGCTGTGGCTGGGCCATTCAGGGATATTTACAGAGTTGTCTATAAGCCACTCTTGTTGTGTGCTTAGAGTCATTGTCCTGTTGGAAGATGAACCTTCTGCCCAGTCTGCTCTGGACTGGGTTTTCATTAATGCTATCTCAGTATTTTGGTGCATTGAGCTTTCCTTCTGCTCTGATGAGTCCCTCAGTCCCTGCCGCTGAAAAACAGCCCCACAGCATAAGGCTGCTACCATCACAATTTACCTCTGAGATGGTACTCTGCAGGTGATGAGCAGTGCTTGGTTTCCTTCAAACATGATGCTTGGAATTGAGGTCCATCAGACCAGAGAATCTTGTTTCTTACAATCTGGGAGTTCTTTAGGTGCTTTTTTGCCAATTCCAAGTGGGTTTTGTTCACTGAGGAGAGGATTGGTGGAGTGTTGCAGTGATGTTTGTCCTTCTGTAAGTTTCTTCAATCTGCATATATGATCATGGAGCTCAACTAGAATGACCATCAGCCTCTTGGTCACCAGTCTAACCAAGCCGCTTCTACATCAATTGCTCAGTTTGGCCAGGAGCCCAGCTCTAGGATGAGTCCTAGTTGTCCAAAGCGTCTTCCATTTTGGATAATGGAGGCTACATGCTTCTGTAAACCTTCAATGCAGCAGAATTTTTTTTTTCTGAACTCTTCCCCAAATCCGTGGCTTGACGCAAGCTGTTTCTGAACTCTACAGGCAGTTATTTTGACTTCAGAGCTTGGTTTTTTACTCTGATATGCATTTTCAATAGTCTTTCTTCTGACATTATACTTTATTTTTAAACCATACACATTAAATGGCTGTATTGCCACCTGATTCTTTGCTGTGTTGTTCTTCAGTTCATTGCTTCATCAATTTTACCTTACATGAAATGTTGTTTAATCATTTTGTCCTTGTCTCAGGAGGTCACTGAGGACAGCAGCACTGAGGCACTGCAGGCACAGCTGGCTGCAAAGGAGGCAGAGATCCAGAAACTAAAGGAAGAGCTCCGTGTCAGTGTCATAGACAGCAGCCTTCGGAGAAACTCATCAACCCAGGTTTAACATACATGTCTTATTACTGCCATTCACTAGTTACCTTTGATGATTCATCATTAGAGTCTGCGTATGACAAATATAATCACCATCAAAAGACCAAGATCGTAATTTGAAGTGACTTTATACTCAGTGTTCTCAGATAGACAGCATTTTGGCGTATGTACAAAACACATTGCTAAGTGGCCTTGTCCTTCAATCATATTCACCTCAGGAAAAAAAAAGTATTTTCAGGAAAAAAAGTTATTTTCACTTCTTGGTACATCAATATGTCTTTCAAAGAATTCCCCACACTGTTTTGTCCACATGCATTCATTCAGGCAGTTTCTCAGTATATATTTGTACCGACCTGAGGTGATACGTGTGGTTTATTAGACATTCTGTAGCTGTTTATTAAATGGAGTTTATAATTAGATGTAGAGTGAGGAATGTTAATTGACTGTCTCTTAATTGCTGTGCTAGACGTTGGAAGCCGAATTATCTGATATGAAACCTCTGAACACCAGCACACTTAAATACGCAACTGGAACCAGAGGATCTGTCAGCAGTCAGGTAAAATAGAAATACATCTTGTTTATCATTTAATTGTAAAAATGTCAATTACTTTCTGTTGCTTGCTTATAATTGTTACTCTTTCAGTTTTTCATTTAGCTGGTACCCAATTTGTGCAATAGTAGATGCACAGTGTTTTTGTTTTTTTTTTTTTTTTGGCCAATTGTAACACACAAACACATATTCATCTTTCTTAGTTTTAAACCATCTGTCACTGACAACAGACAACACCACAAGGGAAAGTTGTTATGCAGCCACTAGTGATATAATGAATGAATTTATTAATACATTATTGTTTCCTTCTAATTCAAGGCAAAGTTCACGTACAAATGAAAATTCTGTCATTTATTACGCACTCTCATGTTATTCCAAACCCGTAAGACCTTCGTTCATCTTTGGAACACAAATTTAGGTATCATTGGTGAAATCCGAGAGCTTTTTGACCCTGCATAGACAGCAATGCAACTACCACGTTCACAGCCAGTGGTTTGACATTTATTTTTTGAAGTTACGAGAATACTTTTTGAGCACAAAGAAAACAAAAATGACTTTATTCAACAATTTCTTCTCTTCCATGTCAGCCTTCGACGCACGTTTACGAGAGTACCACGATAAGCGCAGGAATGCACACACATACGCATGCTGTCGCAAATGTGCGTGAAAGACTGTCACGGAAGAGAAATTGCTGAATAAAATCGTTATTTTTTTTCTAGAAGAAAACACAAAGCATTAAGAGCCGGAGGGTGAAAACATTTTGAATTTGAAGATCAGGGTAAATTTACCCCCCAGTTCTTAATGCATTGTGTTTCCTTCTGGAGCATCAGTGAGCGTTTGAACCTTCTGTAGTAGTTGCATATGAGTCCCTCAGTTGTCCTCAGTGTGAAAAGATGGATCTCAAAATCATACAGTCATTGTTGGAAAGAATTCAAATACACAACTATGCTGAAAAAAACAAAGAATTTTTTGGGTCCTGAAGGATTTTTCTGAGAAACAGCAGGCAGTTTAACTGTTCAGGACGAACAAGGGACTCATGAACAACTATCACTAAACAAAAAATGGATCATTCAGGTAACAACACAGTGTTAAGAATCAAGTGTATGTAAACTTTTGAACAGGGTCATTTTTTATAAATTTAACTATTATTTTCTCTTGTGGACTATATGTAAACATTTTTATGTGAAAAATCTTTTTTGGGTCTGTAGTAAATTTTGCATTTTGTATGATCCTTCTTCTTTTTTCAGTAAAATAATTAACATTTTGCAGATTCTGCAAGGTGTATGTAAACTTGTGACGTCAACTGTAAATGCCGTTCTTTCATTCATAAAAGCATCCTGAAAAAAAGAACCACTGTTTCTACTGTTTTCAACATCCTTGAGCACCAAAACAGCTTTTGTTGAATTAGCTGATTTTAGATTAAAAGCATCTACTAAATGAATAATGCACATATTTCTCAGTCCATTGATTATGATAATTAAGTTAATAATAATAATCTTCATATCACAGAGTTCGTCCGGGAGCTGTCCGCTGGTGCTAGATTCGTCAGAGATCTCCACGGAAACAGGCAGACGTTCCAGGTTCCCGCGGCCCGAGCTGGAAATATCCTTCAGCCCTCTGCAGCCTGATCGGTTCGCTCTAAAGCGGCAGGGTGAAGACTCTGCCGTTACTGTAAAAATCTCCCGACCCACACGTAAGAGGAAGAGCGGAGAAATGGAGAAGGTGAGAAATTAAACCAGTGGAGGGGGTTTAGAAAATGGTGCTCAGTTCACACAAATCAGAATTGAGTGCTGTGACTGGAATGACCTTCAGTCATCTTGTGCTTGAGCGTTATGTGTAATCTTCTCAATTTCTAGCCTTAGAATCATGGGAGATTTGAGTAGAATGTTCCTTCAGATTTATTGCACATTGTTCAGTCCTTCTCCTCCCCTTTAGTTGATTATTAAAAAAATATTATTATTGATATTCTTCATAAAACCAGCAGACCATCTGCTGCTGACCTAATCTGTGCAGCCAGCAGCCCTTTAATTGTTCTAATTAGTCATTAACAAGGCTCTAATTTTCCTCACTTACACTTAACGATCAGTGTTCATTGTGCATGGAAAACAAAATGGCAGTCCTATTAAGCATATAGTTCTGTGTGAGAGAATATATTTATATGTGTGTGTGGTTGAGCGTGCCTTGGCTTAACTTCATACACTCCTCTCCAGGCAACACAAACACTTGCGGACACTTGTTTTGGGAGCAATAACAATAATTATAGAATACACAGTAGGTTTATAGATTTCTAAAACCTGTTTATGGAAATTTAATTGAATTGTTCAGACGAAGGGATTACGAATACGCAAATACAAATCTACCATAAATGCTGACTAAACAGGTTGTTAACATTTTATTATATTACACTTTATAAGGGTAGCTATGCACTTAAGAGTCTGTAGTCTGGGCTATTCTATCCAGACACTGCAGTGAAGATGTTACGTTGCACCCTGAAAGAATGCTTTTCACTCCAAAGAAGTGCTCTCTCTTATTGTCAAAGAATCGTGTGCTCTCTTGCCGGTTGTCCTTGGCAACAGAGTCACGCTTCCACATGCTCTGTAGCTGCTAATTGTTGGAGAGTTTTGTAATTGAATGGCAAAAACTATTTTAATGCCGCTTCTGTTCGCTTGAAGAGGAAAGGAGGAAGGAGCAGTGCGATGAAAAAGAAAGCTTTCTCTGAACCCAGTCCACAGGTACCCTCTTCCTGTTTAATCCTGCCCCAGCAGCTCTTTCACCTTCAGGACTCCTAATGGTCTGGACTCTCAGAGACTCAGGGTCATGTTAATTTTCTCAGGTTACCCCACTGAGCTGGATATTGGAAGTATAAATCCATAAATTGTGTAATTACTTTTTTTTTTTTTTTTTTTTGCCTACTTATATTTTTTTTTTCTCCACACTAAATCAATTCGGACAAGTCTGTGTGATGGAGGTGTTCCATTAAATAAGTTGCTGGCGAAGTTTGTCCTTAAAATCAACATGAAAGCCAAATGAACTCGCTTGACTTTTTCAAAGCTCACTGAAAAATTAAATTTTGTCATTATTAACTTGTCCTCTTGATGTTCCAAATCTACAGTGGTGCATTTAGTCATTGTTTTAAGCACCTGTTAGAGGTAATGAAACCTTCCTCGGGGTTTGTACAAAGTGCTTAAAGTGTTTGAAGCACTTAAATTTGACTTTTTGAAATTTAAGGCCTAGAATACCCTTGAAAATAGCAGTATTCCTAAAAAGGTACTTGAAAATCGCTTGAATTATTGAAATGCAATTTATCTATGAAATAAGTGTGTAATTTTTTCAATAAGCACATATCTTTTCATGCAAAATTCACGCAATTCAAAAAAACATTATACCTTTTTACGCTTATTTCAGTTAATGTCATAAAATTTGCAAAATAAGCCAATAGTAGAACTGACAGTGCAGTGTAAACATGGTTGAAGACGCGAAAAGAGGAACATCAAATGAGTGAGTCATTTACGGTGGAACCGCTCTGATTGATTAATTTCAAGCGATTCACTAGCTAAAACCAGATCAAATTAAAAGAGCTATTCATTTTCGAATTTCATCATTGCTTGTAATGATTTTAAAAAGCGTGGTTATGGGTAAAACTGAGCTTTTCAAAATTCTGAATCTGTTAAACCATTGTGTCGCAAAATGATTCAGTGTTTTGAAGCGTATCGCAAATCATTTAATTCAGATTAGGACTTCGGAGCAGGTTAATAAATCATTTTGCGATGAAATAATTTTAAATAATTTGTGATGTACGAATCCAGGGGCCAGTTATTCAAAATGTTTAATCTGGATCAGAATGATTTGGAAATCCCATATTTTGCTATCCAGGTTCAGGTAACTCATCTTACTTTTGTGCTGGTTTTGGATTGAATTGCCCTGATCCAGATCCACACTTTTCCAGATCTGGATTACTAGTGCTCTACAGAGCCTCTAAAGGGACATGGTAATGGGGAAAAAATGCCAATGTTTTACATTGCATTTACACAAATAACTACTTCTGGCTGGTTCATCTCTGATGATTTTGCCAATGTAGTTTATAATCAGTGATTAAAAGTAAAAAAAGGGAAAAAAGAAAAGAAAAACCTTTAAGTTAAATATAGTATTTTTGTTTGATATTGACAGCTGTTTGGGGATTTGGGGATATATTACATGTGAAAATGTTGTTGTTGTTTTTTTACCAGTTTTAAAGTTTTATTACATTTTTGTTAATCCACCCTTCTGCTGGGATCAGAATAATCAGAAAGTTTTTTTGGATCAAAAGTATTCCAATATTACTAAAATGTTTTGAACAACACAAACTGAGGATTTAATCCAGATTAAAACCAAGATTGGATTTTGTGATCTAATCTGAATTCAGAATCTTTTTTTTTTTCTTTTAAACAATTCATTTTCAAGATTTGATCCAATCCGATGGCCAAAATCAAATCAGATTACTTTTGAACAACTGACTCCAGATCTGAAATGACGGTAATGAAAATAATTTTCATTAACAACATTTTTCTACTGACAAAAACGAGACAATAACAAAACAAAAACTCACGAAAATCTATTGACATTTTCGTCAACGAAAAAGCGAGATGAAAATGTTAGGGAGGGAAGATTTGTGAAGAGAATCATTCAGAACAAATCTGCTGCGTGGTTAGAAGGTTAGATGCATGTTTTAACTCTATTGTAGCCTATTGATCTGTTTGCTGCAAGTCTCGTAATACATCCAAAAATGTTAATATCTGGGAGTAAGAGAAGAGCAGACACATTGATAAATTTGATGACGCAAAAAAAAAAATTCTATTTGGTCCAGTTTTCTGAGTGCACACACCAAAGCAACGCCTCTCATATAGCACACGAGTACTCTTTCGCATCTCATGAATGGAGAAATGCATGTAAACACACTCGGTTACATCTTAGGTGAACATAAACAGTTGGGAGAATATCAGACATGTATCAGTCCATTCCATCTGTGCATTTGGTTTTAAAGTGACAGCAGCCTAATTTAGTTGCTATTGTCTGTGGCATTGATGTTAATCAAACAACAAAAGAAAGACAGAAAATCACTCACTTCTCATGACTAAATCACTTTAGTAGCCCTAATAAAGATTCATCTAAATTTATTTATATAAAGACATATGTGTGCTTGAAAAAAATTGTCTGCTTGGTGAACAAGTTGTTATAAAGAATGCATAATTAGCCTATATAACTATTGGTATTTCATTAAAAAGACGAACATGTTCTTGTTTCTTTATGAGAAGTGGTTTCATTTAATTTTAATATAAAGACATGTTTTTGTGTCACAGCAGTTAAATCTGTGTCTGTCATGATAAAACCTTAATATCAAACCTATACAATGAGTAGGAGAAATGCTTAATAAATGCATTAGACTCTAACTAAACCCATTCGATTTTAGCCAACTAAATCTGCTGTAGATTTAGGTGCCTAAAATCTTATGATATTTAGTTGACTAAAATTCAAACTAATTCAGATGACTAAAATACGACTAAAACTAAATGGCCTTTTAGTTAAAATACTATAACTATTATTCAGATCGGAACTTCGGAGCATGGATTGTTAAAATGGATTGTGGATTCAGCATTCAGGGAGCCTTTCACAGTCCACTGCAAACAGAAATTAGGTCTGGCTTTATTCTGAGATGAAATCCCCCACTTATTTACAATCCAATTTACTCCTTATGAGTAAAATTTTATTTTATTTGCATTGAATATTCTGTTTTACTCTGAAATGTGTCCTATTTTGAAAGTTAAGTTTGCAAATGCTGTTTCATGTTGACTTTAAAGGCTCTGTTTTAGCTTCCAAGCTCATTTACTAAAAACAGAACAAGACCTATAGACCACTTTGATCGAAGTAGCTAAAGTCTAAAAATGCAGAAATTAAATCCTACCAGTAGTCTCATTAACCTTTTAAAGTCCCTATTAAAATTTTTGTGACCATTGTATCCAGGCCATTTGGTTGAATTTCCTGATGGTGGAAATGCAGCTTATGAGTCATTATCCCACAAGCCTTCGATGCATCATAGAAATAATAACCTTTCTATCAAGGTGAGGGTGTAAATGGAGCGGGTTTTGCTATATAATATTGCAGATCCATTAAGGTGATGTTACCTGTAAGAGCCAGCCATGCCCTCAGCGGCAGGGCATTCGTTTGTACATGATGCATAAACAACAAAGGCTTTGGGAGATAATGCTCTGTAGAGTTTAAAATAGACCCATAATTCATCATTCACTCATCGAATCCTCAAGGTCATGACTTCTCACATTTAATTGGAGGAAATCATTGTGATCATGCAGTACCTTCACCCTCGACACCTCTGAATTATTGTAATTGCACTTTCCCATTTCATGGCTGGGAAACACCAGCACCTGACTGCAGAACAAGCCATCAGTCTTGATTTCCTCATGCATTTCTCTCAGATACGATTGAACGGTAAACGTTTTGGCAGCTTCCTGGAAGTCAGGGCATTAGTCTTCATTTAATGCAAGCTTGCAAGTCAGATAGTGGCATAGGATCTCACCTCTCAACACTGGAAACAGCAGGTGACAGGTGTGACAGACAGAGATCCACCCCTGTCCACCCTGTTTAGACTGGTGGGGGTTACGAGCGTGGCATTGCCTGTCACATGCAATGTCACAGATGTGATCTTGTTGTCTAAAGAGAGAGAGATAGCGACAGGAAGGGAGTGATGGAGCGAAAACGCAGACAGGTCGGTGAGAGATGAGAGACGAGAAGAAAATGAAAATGATGAGTCACTGGAGAGAGACTAAGAACGCTTTCAGACTGAATCATTTATTTATTCTGCAGATTAGATTTTTTTTTCATGTATTATTTGTTTATGTGTTTGTGTGTGTGGAGAGAGATTCAGAGGGATATGGCAGATGCTCTGTTGTCTTATTAATGATGATTTAATGCACTGCACTCTCTTGGCACTAGATCTGTCGACTTATCCTCAGGGGTTTGTGCTCTTTTGAGCGTCAAGAATTTAACCAGCACGGTTTCCAGTTGACCTCAAACCAATTTGTGTTTTGTTAGGATTAAAAATTTAGATCAGAGAGTCAGTCTGTGTTTCTCCATATGTATTTAACCTTATACAATTGCCTGTTGATCAGAACATAAGCAGAGGGTCTGTTAACCACGTCTGGGTAACTGTTTTTTTCCTTCACAATTTGATCATCATAACATCCATCACATCTTATCTGACCAACCACAATCATGCATTCAGATTCTACTAAGGCCTGTTTCACTGTCTGCATTGTGTGAGCTGCATATATTCATTTTGGTGACCATATTAAAGGCATAGTTCACCAAAAAAATGAAAATCATTAAAATGATTTAATCAGCCTCCAGCCATCCTAGGTGTATATGACTTTCTTGTTTCAGACGAACAGTGTCAGAGTTAAATTAAAAACTGTACTGGCTCTTCCATTCTTTATAATGGCAGTGAATGGCTGTTGAGATTTAAAAGACCAAAAAAGGGACTTAGTCCATCATTAAAAAGTACTCCACATGGCTCCAGCAGGTTAATAAATGACTTCTAAAGTGAAGTGTTTGTGTATAAACAATATCCGTGTTTAAAACTTTATATACCATAATCTCTAGTTTTTGCTGTCGTACATACAGAGTGCGGCGTTCCAGTGGATAAGATGGGACATAGGTATAGCGTAAAACTTCAGTGAAAATATGCTAGATTTCTCTTGAAATCCTCCAATATTTATTTATTTTTTGTTTTTTGTTTTATACAAGTCCTCATTTTGTACTTCCAAATCATAACCAGTATTTTGTTTTGCTCTCTCCTCTGCGTTTCCGCCTTTGTCACTTCTCACCAGAGCCTACATCATCCGCTGGAACGCCACTCTCTCGTGAACGCACATACGACAGTGAGCGGAAGTGAGAGATTACAGTTTATGAATGTTAAGATATGGATTTATTTCTTACACAAACGCATCGATTTGCTTCAAAAGACCTTTATTAACCCCCTGGAGCCGTGTGGAGTACTTTCTATGATGGTTGGATGCACTTTATTGGACTTCAAAATCTCAGCAGCCATTCACTGTCATTGTAAAGCTTGGAAAAGCCAGGACATTTTTAATATAAGGCTGTTTGTATTTGTCTGAAAGAAGAAAGTCATGTACCTCGGATGGCTTGAGAGTGAGTAAATCATGTGGTAATTTTTATTTTTGGGTGAACTGTCCTATTTAAGTTATGTTAAACTCTTATGATCTTTTTCACATGCAGTGTTTGGTGCACACAAATGGTTATTCAGTAAATCTGACTGAATTGAGACAATCTAAGCAATTTATAGCTACACTTTGGACGATAGTTAGATTTCATGCTGGTCAAGTTAACGTTCTTTATGTCCCACTTCCAATAACCATTTTATAATATAAAATTATAGGCTTTGTTGAAATAAATATTAAGTCTTGTAAGCCAGGAATCACTTTGTTTTCTGTACAAACGCGTAGGTCTGTTGCACAGCAGAAACACTGTTAGTGTGAAAGCACAGTGTGAACCTGTTGGTGTAGTTGCTTTGCTCTCACTTCACAGACACAAATTGTGTGAAACAGGCCTTAATGAAACCATAGCATTTACATTAGCCTTCGAACTCTGAAATATTTGTTTACTCTTGCACTTTTCTCAGGATGGGGTGGAAAGTGAGAACCTCAGGAATACAAGGAGTAGAATGACTCCTCGCCTAACGCCTCATCAGGAAGAGGTCAGTGCCCACATTCTAATGATTTAAAGCACTACTAATTGAAGTAAACTAAAATCAATCCCACAGTATGATACTGAAATTCTTGTTTAGAATATTTAAAGGATTAGTTCACCCAAAAATGAAAATTCTGTAATTAATTACTCACCCTAATGTTGTTCCAAACCTGTAAGATCTTCATTCTACGTCAGCATGTGTTGTTCACTTGTGAGGAAAGCACGCGCATGCGTCGTGATACGTGCATGCTAGGCTGATGTGGATAAGAAGAATTGTTAATTGTTAAAGTTGTTATTTTTGCTTTCTTTGCACATGGAAAGTATTCTTGTAGTATCATAACATTACAGTTAAACCACTGATGGACTATTTTGTCAATGTCCTTGGTACCTTTCTGGGCCTTGAACGTGGTGGTAACCTTGCTGTCTAATGGAGGGTCAAAAAGCGCTTGAATTTCATCAAAAATATCTTAATTTGTGTTCCGAAAATGAATTAATGTCTTACAGGTTTGGAACAACATGAGGGTGAATAATTAATGACAGAATTTGTATTTTTGGGTGAATTATCCCTTTAAAGAATGTAATAAGATAGAAATTAGGTGGAAGAAGGAGGTATAGACAGTGGAGGAGTTAAGCAAGAGAAAGCGGCTCAGAGTCACTGCATCACACACACATACACACACACACTCATAGACTGTGATTGAGAGAGTCGTGAATCTTGATCATAGCAGTGTTGAGTGATTACAGTGATGAACACTGTTCTCATTTCTCTCAGCCCTCTAATGCCCAGGAGTCGAACCAAAAAGGGAAAAAAGACAAAACCATCCAAAAGATTGGAGACTTTCTTCAGGGCTCTCCTACCTTTCTTGGAAGTAAAGGTCTGGAAAAAACTTTCCATTATTATGACCTTTTTCTTAATTTCTATACTTCATCATATTCAGGCGTCTTATTTGTCTGACAATCTCTTTCTTTCTCTGTTTCAGCAAAGAGGATCATGGGACTGATGAGCGGAAAGTCCCCTGATGGTGGGGCGATGTCTCTAAAACTCAAATCCAAACGTGACAAACGAAAACACGACAGACCAGCTATCTCCTCCCCAATGGACATACCAGCCCATCAGGTACTGTGCTGATAAACACTCAGTCATTCAAAAGTTTGGGGTCTGTAGGATTTTTCTTTAGTGTTTTTGAAAGAAGTCTTATATGCGTTTGGCCAGTCAGTGTACACTTACGTCACTGATGGTCCCTATAGAACTGTTTTAGACCCTGTTATGAAGTACAAGCTAATTTAGTTCACCCAAATGGAGTTCCTAGAAACTAAAACCATTCCTAGTTCCTGCAGTCCGAATGATTATCAATGTTGTTTTGATTTTTTTTTTTTTTTTTTTTTTTTTTTTTTTTTTTAATGAAAATCTTGATTAATTGTTTTTAAATCTTTGATAAATAAAAGTTCAGAAGGACAGCATTAATAAATGAGCTTAAAAAAAAACTTACTGACCCCAAACTTTTGAAAAGTAGTGTACTAGGTTGTCAGAATATACAATGAAATTTCTAGGGCTGCCCGCTAATAGCTGACTAATCGTTAGTCAACGAGAAGATGCTTGGTCGACCAATATTTTAATAGTCGCCTAGTTGCAGAAAAAATATCCACAGGAAGTGGCGAAGTCACACAGTCCGTGACAGACAGATCGTTAATGGCTGGTCTAAGTAGTAATATAGTATTTTGGGCAGGACATATAAAAGCTCACCTATCATTCACCAACCTAAAATATGGCTTTTTGTCTGAAATATGTATAAGTAGTAGCAACTTTACTTGGCCACTCAATCTAATGTTAATGTAGAAAAATGTGCGTTATTCAAGTGTGGAAGCTGAATAGTAGCACGCTCACTGCATGACAGATGGAGGCGCCGGTGCGGTCACTTGCTCTCAAAATACTTCATTAATTTTTGGCCATAAGGATAAAAAGTAATACATCTTTTGAATCTGTGAAGACTCTGGGTTTATTTGTGTGCACTCACAATAACAACGAAATGTTGCGCTTTTGTAAAATAGTGAAAGCAGACAGGATGCGCTTTCTGCCATCTTGAGCTTGAAATTGAGCGTAAAACTTTGAAACTCTGTGTATGCTTGCCTTAAAAACTAAAAAAATATCTCTAATCTATAGAGAGTAAAATGTCTACTTTTAAATGAACCTATTCAAATAAAAAAACAAAAATTCTCAGATTACGTAATGCATATGAAACAGGCAGGAGATGACAAGTCAGTGTCGCCGACTTAATCTCTTAAACCGAAAACAAAAAGATCACTAGTTTATCAATAAATTATTGAAACGTTAATGCAGTCTCCTTGCTGTTTTTTCCTGACACATTCATAATTATTATATCGGCTGGTGTGCTGTGGCAAGCTCTTATTAGGCAATGTAGGCAATTAAAGGCTCATTATAATGATTTATATAGTTTATTAATAAATGTGCCACTAATAGTCGCATAATGCTTAAAATGATTGACTACTAGTCGAGGACATCACTAGATATTTTAACCTAAAATTACATGACGTTCTTAGTCACAGTTGACATTTGACCTTTCTTGCAGATCATTGGCCGGAATCCAGAGGAGAAAGAAAGTGAAAACCTTATCAAGAAACGTCTTCGTACTAGGATCGTGAAATAAGCTGGAGAGAAATATTTTTTTATTCAGTATTTTTTTTTTTTTTTTTTTTTGTATTTTAAATCAAACTAGTTTTTAAAACCTATTTTCTTTTTCTTTTTTTTTCTTTTTTTTTTTTACTTGTAATCTGTCGCACTTTTCATTTACAATGTCATATTATGCATTAGCTATCGTATATTGCACATAATATATTACCCTGGAAATACTAACTAACACTAGCGCTGCTTTTAATGGCACGTTGAAATGACGGACAGTTTTCATAAGCTCATGTATGGAAGACTGAACAAATCTTTGCTGCTTGAGTTGGAATGGAAGTTCAGAAATCACTACTGCACATTTCTGACACAAGGTATTTAAACCACGGTTATTTGTTTTCATTGTCCTTGTGCTGCCCTGCATGTAAATGCCTAACTGTTGTTTCCCCCTAACCACTTACTACTTTGCACACGTATACACCCAAAATATAGCACAAAGTAAAAGTTCATGGGTTTTTGTGATTTTAATTTTCATACCACTTGTCAACCTTCTTTTGTTTCTGTGTGTATCACCCTGTCACAAACCATTAATATGTGCCATTCACATGATAAAGACTCTCCATTACCACGTCAGTAAAACTGTATGCCAGATGCCTAATGACACCCAGAGGACTATTCGTTTGAATTACTGAACAAATGCTTATGTAACAGACGGGTAATTGAATTTCCCGATCGCAGCGCGTGGCCCTGTGCCCTTATCTAAGATGGCATAAAAGAAGAGAGGGGAAGGGTGAGGAACTGGGAACAGGTCTATGTCTTTGTTGGCACTGAATGACAGGATGTGAACGGGGTGGCTGCTTGCAATGATGAATCACGGTTTTGATAGTGTCGAAAGTGTGGGAGCATGTGGTGAAGACAAAATGGAGGAGTGAAAATTGGCTGTGTGAGGAGGAGGAATAAGGAGAGATGAAAAGAAAGAAAAGAAAAAAATACAAAATGAACCACGTGCACCCCAGCTGTGCTTGTGCAGGTCTTTGCAGGGCAATTTTCCTTGATTTCATAATTGTGAGTGTCAGAAATGGGGTGTGAAAAACTTCATTCACAGTCTGTTTTGTTTACGTGCCCATATATGTATTTCCTTCCGGTCCACTTACGCACATATGGATGTTTACATTTCCCAGTTCATATAGGGTCATGACACTGTAATTATGCGTTCTGTTTGTACGTGTTATATGCCACTGTTTGTCTGTTTTTTTTGTTTTTTGTTTTTGGCGCAAGGTGACTCATTGTCCGTGTCATTTGATTGCGTCACTTAATTGACGCGATGACACACAAAGTCTAGTCTTTTTATATTTTGTTCCAATTTCTTTTTGTCTCGTTCCTCTGCGTGTAGAAAACGGCGGGGAGGCATGTAAGCATCAGCTTGATCCGAGGCATCCAGGCCTGGTAAACAATGCAGTAATAATCATCTGCCGTACCTATAATTTAGGGCAGAAAATTACCACATCATTTGAAATGATAAACAGGCAGAGTGCAGCTCTATCTTTCCCGGCACTCCGTCATGTGCTGAAGAGACAGAAGAACTGAGAGCCTGTGGGGATGGGTCTAATTGCTTGGCCTCATCAGGAGATGCGCTTTAAATAGGTTTGAAACAAAGTAGTCAGTCCGTCGAGAGGAATGCTGGGTGAAGATTTCCACTTTGTGTATCTGATTGCTTTAATCCAACCAATTTGTTCAGACTGTGAGAAAATTGACGCTCTGTAGTCACATGCGCCATCTTGCCCTATTTGTGCCAGGGTGAGGGTTTGATATAGTGCTGAGTGACTATAATTTTGTACTGTTGAAATGAAGCGTTTTTTCCTGACATGTCCTAGTTGTACATGCAGAAACAAAATATGTTCAGTATGTTTAAATATGTAAAATGTCCATCAGTGAAACAGGTGATCAAGACAGTTCATAAACACATTATTGCAATTAAAGGCAGGTATGTTTTTTAAAAAAAATACTTTAATTTAAGATTTATGTATTTGAACTGCATATAAAATTTACATACGTTTTAACATTAAGTAGTAAACTTAGTGTGATGCATATTTGGCAGTCATTCATAAAGAAATAGATATTTATGTATATATCATCAATAAAAAGATCAAAGGGTTTAGAGAAATGCTTTTGTTTTGAGTTTTTTTTTTAATTAACCATGGTTTTACTACAAATAAAAGGAAAAAAAACCATGGTCCTGCTACACTATAGTTTAACCATGGTATTTGTAGTAAAAATATGATTATACAAATAGTAATCAATGTGCCAAACTATAATAAAACCGTGGTTCGTTTTCATAAGGGATGTTTGCTTTATTTTTATGTCTGTATTTTATTTTTATTTTAAAAGTTGCATTTCTTGTAACCGCTTTTAAAACACTCGGCACTACGGTCAAACTTCCGTCAAACTTAGCATGTTTAACGTTACTGTAAAAACGCGAATGTAAGCCATTTTCTGTGAATGTGTGAGGCTTCCGGTTCATTAGCCTGCTGTTGGGAATTAACAAGAAGAATAACAAAGTGCGGTAAACGGTAAAACTTTTTGCATTACAAACCAGTGTGTTCATAATTAAGAAAATACATTAAAATAGTAATGGTAATGGTAAGACACCAGTTAGCAATATCAAGCAGCATAACAAGCTGGACGCAAAAGAGACCGGAAGCCAGACAAAATTTATAAACGTTCCCCAACTCGTAACGTGGGTAGAAAAATTTGTGAATGAATTTGCTGTGTTGGAAATGTATGTAAGTGGACTTCTATTTATTATATAAAAACATATGTGAGCATTTATTAAGCATAGGAACAGCTGGTCACAGCTGCTAAGGTGCTTAGGTTGTTTTTAACTTTTTCCCCACATCAGAAACAGCAGTGACGTGTGTGTGTGTGTATATGTGTTTTCAAAACCATTTAGCACCTGCTGTTACATACTTTTCACACTTCCAGCACCCTACAGTTCTGAGTGATTCTGGACATTGCGTATTTACCGTCTACAAACATAATGGATTTATCATGTAGGGTGTTGTGAGTTTGGTCTAATAACCCCTAATGAATGCTCATGCTGAGCCTTTTATCACGTCGAACCAGCAACCCACCATATCAATCTATATTAGGATTGCATAATGGTTTTAAAAGCAGTGGTGATAATATTGTTCAGGTTTAAAGCATTTTTTTCCCAATACAATTGTAATACCATGGAACTCTGTGAAGAGGATAGATAGATAGATACTTGTGTAAAGTGTGTCTAAATAATAAGTCCTGCCAGGTGCTGTAATTCTTATTATCTGAACTCTGGATCATGGCTGGCACATTTTAATTAGTCAAATGGGGTTTGCCTGAACTCAGTCTGTGCCTCAATAACGAAGCAGTCAGGGTCGTCACTGCAAAGATGACCCAGAAAGACAACAAACTCTGTGTCACCTTTCATTTTCCCCCTCACTTCATTCAGATGTTGTTCGATAACTCTCCCTCCCCCACCTTTTTCTTCTTTCTTGTCTTCCGTCTTCCCTGCCGTGGCTTGTACGGTTCAATAGTTAAGGTAAATGAATTGGCTACCACTGTTTTAAGAGTCTGATCAGGCCAGAGCCACGTTTTGAAGAACCGTCCTCTTTGAATATGTTGCTTGTGCGTTTGGTTGCTTCTGTCAGTTCGATGAAAAATACAATTCAGTTTTGTTTATTTGATCAAAAATATAGCACATACAGTCATTTAATTCTGGCAAAGCTGAATTTTCAGCAGTCTTTAGTCTCACATGATCCTTCAGAAATCATTCTAATATGCTGATTTTGTGCTCAAGAAATATTTTCATACTATTAATGTTAAATTCAGGTGTGCTGCTCAACATTTTTCAGAAAACTATTAAATACACTACCAGTCATGTTTTTTAAAGAAGTCTCTTCTGCTCACCAAGCCTGCTTTTATTTGATTCAAAGTACATCAGAAACAGTAAAATGAAATATTGTAAAATATTTTTACTATTTAAAATAACTGTTTTCTATTTGAATTTATTTTAAAATGTAATTTATTCCTGTGAGTTCAAAGCTGAATTTTTTAGTATCATTACTCCAGTCACACAATCTTTCAGAAATTATTCTTATATTCTGATTTGCTGCTCAAAAAACATTTATTATGATGTTGAAAACAGTAGAATTTTTCAGGTTTCTTTGATGAATAGAAAGTTCAAAAAAACAGCATTTATCTGAAATAGAAATTGTTTGTAACATTATAAATGTCTTTATCATCACTTTTGATCAATTTAAAGAATCCTTGCTAAATGAAAGTATTAATTTCTATAATTTCTTACTAAAAAAATTATACTGACTCCAAGCTTTTGAATGGTATAGTGTATAATGTTACAAAAGCTTTTTATTTCAGATAAATGCTGATCTTTGGATATTTCTGTTCATCAAAGAATCCTGAAAAAAAAAAAAAAAAACAGTTTTAAATATTGATAATAATAGTAATAATACTTACTTACTGTTCAAAAACTTTTGACTGGTAGTGTTTTTATTCAGGTTTTTTTATTAAAAAAAAAAAAAAAGTATTTATTTGGAATAGAAATCTTTTGTAACATTAAAAATGTCTTTGCATATTTGCGCAGTCCAAACCGAAAAGCATGTATGTGTTTTAGTCGAATCTTTAACATGAAAGTAGAAACCTCAAATCAAAAGCTGTGTAAGGTCAGACAAGCACAAGTAACACCTGTAAATCTGTTTTAACACCCCTGCTGCAGAACTATTCAACTTGAACTTCTGCAGTGGAATCAGCTGTGGTGCTTAATTAAAGTCCAACTTTGTTCTTTTTGGCAAAAAAGAAAGTACAAAAGAATAATTCAGCTTTTTTTCAGGGTGGTACTTGGCCTGTTGGCTATGATTTTGCTTTTGTTCTCTGACCACACAGACATAATTAATGTTTAAAAGGATTTAAAAGGCAGTTTAACTAAAATGGCAGCCAGACAACAAAAACACAGATTTTCGTCTGGCCAGTTAAAACGAGACTCTAATGGTGTGATCTAATTGCATTTGACTGTAAAAATTCGATGTTACTCATTATTGCAGAGAATAAGGCTTTCTAAATGAGAATTACTGTTGCACAAATCCAGATAAAACTCTCAAGAACTGTATTTGTGGTTTTGCAAAAGAAAGCTGTGTAAAAAGGCCAGCAACCTGTCAACTCAGTCATTTTAAATGTACATTTCACCCAAAATTGACTTAAAGGGATAGTTCAAGACCTTTGTTCTTCTCCCGAACACAAATTAAGATTGCTTTGCTATCCAGGGTCAGAAAGCTCTTGAATTTCATCAAGAATATTTGAATTCCTCTCTATTCATAATATTGCTTTTTCCAGAAAACAAGTTTAAACAAATATGTCAGTGGTTTTTGATGTGAGAGGACAAAGGGGGTGGACTTTTCACTGGAGGAAGCATTATTATGGATTATGGACTCCTTTATGATGAATGTGTTTCATACAATCACACAGCTTTTTACTTCACAAGACACTGAAGTGATGGACTGGGTCATGTGGATTACTTATGGATTATTGTGATGTTTTTATCAGCTGTTTGAACTCTCATTTTGACGGCACCCATTCACTACAGTGGATCCACTGGGTTAGCAAGTGATGTAAAGCTACATATCTTTGGATGGCCTGAGGGTGCATAAACTTTCAGCAAATTTTCATTTTGGGTGAACTGTTCCTTTAAGGACTGTCATAACAATTTTTCAAAGTAATTTATCAAATATCTGTTTAACCTTAATGCTGGGATCGCCAGCATGGTTGAAACTGTGACCAGAGGTGAATGGCGTGTGGCATTTCATAGACAAACTGCCTGCAGCAGTACTGGTGCATCAGATCAGTAATGTCTGTCTGCTCAGATCTGACCGTCTGCTATAAAGGTCGCCACCCTTATTACCACCGATGCTTTGACCTTTAAGTTAACATAATGGCACTCCATTTTTTCCCCATTTTTACAACTAAATAAAGAGCATGAGTGAGATTCATACGTTCTTTCTCCCTTTTTCTGCCTTTTTTATTATTCAGATGTTTCGTTGTCCTTTTGAGGTTAATGTTTATGTCTGATTGCGGTGTTCACATGCTCGTTTGCCATGCTCTGCAGAGCGTGAACAGGACACAGCAGGCACCAAAACACTATTTCTGTCTTATATTACCCCTCTTAAGGTCACTCAATAGAAACCATATATGGAATGAAATAATTTTTGAAGTACCTTACCAAACGCGAGTTTCTAAGTTGGACTGGTCGATCTTATATGATTTCTAGGTCAAAAGGGCCTCAAACTATCAGCCCCTCAGGGAATTCTCTTAATAGTTCATCCTGTCCGCTAATCAATTCTCACTTTCTTGTATCCCGTAGTTTTTTTAGAGGTAGACTGTTATACAGTAGTGTGTGTGTGTGTGTGTTTTTCTATAGAATTCTAACTAGGAACACTGACCTTTTTAAGATGGATCATTGAAGGTAATGAAAAATTGTAAACTAACGCTTCAGTAAATGAGTCATATACCGATTCTGTAGCCACTTGAGTTAATTCAGTGAAAGACAAGTTAGATTCATCTAGAGATGTAACGCGAGTTTGTGTGCGTCCAAACTATTTATTAAACTATAACCCTAAATTATTAAAACCCTGTTCTTCTTTAGAAGAACAGAATTTATCTATAATAGAATTCTTTTGCAACATTATAAATGTCACTTTTGATCAATTTTATAAATGTCACTTTTAATCCAAAAGTCCTGAAAAAATGTAACTGTTTTAAATATACTGACCAAATTATAAACACAACACTTGTTTTTGCTCCCATTTTTCATTAACATTTTTCATGAGTCTTCACAAACTTTTTCTGTGTACACAAAAGGCCTATTTTTCTAAAATATTGTTCACAAATCTGTCTAAATCTGTGTTAGTGAGCACTTCTCCTTTGCCGAGATGCTGCAAGTTTTGAGGGAGCGTGCAATTGACATGCTGACTGCGGGAATGTCCACCAGAGCTGTTGCCCATTCATTTCTATACCATAAGCCAAAACCCAAAAATGTCCACACACTGCTAAGACACATTTATATGCAAACACCATGTAAAAGTGATTTTACATCTGATGTCCTCTTATTAAAAACTGTAATATTGTGAAATATTATTACAATTCAAAACAATTGTTTTCTATTTTAATAGATTTTCATTTTATTTACTGTGATCTGTTACTGTACTGTGAGTCTTTGGTGTCATATCCTTCAGAAATCATTCTCATATGTTGATTTAGTGCTCAAGAAAGATTTAGGATTTGTCAAAATATCATTTGCCTAAAATAAAATACTACTGGAATCATACAGAACCATTCCATTTCACTGAAACAGCAGCACAGACATTTCTCAATAGAGGAATGAGGACAAACACCCCTCTCTCTCTCTCTCTCTCTCTCTCTCTTTTTGTCTCGCTCTTTCTGTTCCTTTCCTTCATAATTTTTGTTGATTGATGCAAGATCCTTTAATAGCACAATAAAGCTGTCATCAGCATACCCTAAGACCTGCCACCGTCAGCCGTGATGGAGGCAAATGAGAGGAGTGGACTCATTCTGAGCAGCTTAATCAAGATTGCAAACCCAGATTTGGGCAGAAAGGGGCACAATGAAAATTAGAAATTAGAGAATGTATAATAGAGGAGAACAAAATGTTAAAGAGTGAGTGAAAGCAAAGATTTAGGGAAAGAGGTGGTAGCCTAAACCTCATTTTCTGTATATGCCACTCTCATTACTGCACCACTCACTCGTTAATCAAAATCTCATGAAAACCTTTCTGGCAGACATTTAAATTGCCTGAAGGCTTCATGGTGAAATATTTCCAGGACACATTCAGTCTTGAAGTGCAGAAAACAGTTGAACCTTAAGCCACAGTGTGTCTGCTGTAGTTATGCTGCTGACTGGACTAATTAAGTTAATCCACTTGGCTTTGGAGAGAAACCCATCTCTTTAGATCCATTTACTTTCAGACTGTGTGTGTGTGTGTGTGTGTGTAAGCCAATAAATCATTCTAATAGTCTTCTCTAAATCTGAACCTTAATGCATATTAAACATTTAATTAATACTTTTAATAAAACCTACTTAGACATGACTTAAAGATGTGTTGTGTAGTAAATATATGTTGATATACATTCCAATTTATCTCAGTAAACAACCTTGGTGTGACGGATGTCTGAAGCTGTCTTTGTGTATATGTGTGTGTTTGTGTACCTGGTATTTATCACGTTATGGGGATGAAATGTCCCCACAAGGATAGTAATACCAGTAAATTTTGACCTTGTGGGGACATTTGTGAGGTCACCATGAGGAAACAGGCTTATAAATCATGCAGAATGAGTTTTTTTTTTGAGAAAGTAAAAGTATCTCCTGTGAGGGCTAGGTTTAGGTATAGGGTACACTGTAAAAAATAAAAAACACAATTTGTTGAGTCAGCTTAAAATAATTTGTTACCCTGCTGCCTTAAAATTTTAAGTTCAGTCAACTAAAATAAGTTTATTCAACTTGAAATGTTAAGTTGTACTAAGTAACAACTTAGATATTTGTATTTGCTAAACTTAACAGATGGGTAAGTAACCCAGCTGCCTTCAAATTTTAAGTTGATTCAACTCAAATATCTAAGTTGTCACTTAATATAATTTAACATTTCAAGTTGAATAAACATTTTTGGAGTTGACTGAAATCAACATTTTATGGATTAGACCGCATAAAAGGCACAACTTCATATTTAGAATTTCTTCTGCAATATGTTTTCCTTTCATGTGCTTATTTTATGCGGTTGTGGCTTTTTAATTTTGATTGAGTTTTGCAGTCTATACAGTACAGTCAGAAAAAAGGTAAAAAATGTTTTCGAAGGAACAAATACGCACTCTTGAGAGGTAAATAAAGCACAGTTTATTGTTTAAAAAAGGTACTGCTTAAAGAAGTCCACTTCCAAAACCAGGATTCACGTATAATGTACTCACCCCATTGTCATTCAAGATGTTCATGTCTTTCTTTCTTCAGTCATAAAGAAATTATGTTTTTTGAGGAAAACAGTTCAGCATTTTTCTCCATATAATGGACTGATATGGTGCCCCGATTTTAAACTTCCAAAATGCAGTTTAAATGCGGCTTCAAACAATCCTAAATGTGGTTGTAAACCACAGAGAAAGAAGGGTCTTATCTAGCATAACGATCGGTTATTTTCATTAAAATAAAATAGTTTATATACTTTTTAATGTCAAACGCTCGTCTTGTCTCACTCTGCCTGGACTGTTTTTTCTGATTCATGACAGTTAGGGTATGTCGAAAAACTCCCATTTCATTTTCTCCCTCAACTTCAAAATCGTCCTTTATCACAGTTTTACCTTTTTTTGTTAAGGGTGTTTGATCTTCTTTGCATGTTTACTTTGCAAAGACTGTGTCGGTACTTTTGCAGCGATGTAGGATGATTTTGAAATTATTTTTGAACTGTCTTGAGCCAGAAAACACAGAGTTCAACGACAGCAAGGCATTTTTTTTTTTTTAATAACAGATTGTTACGCTAGATAAGACTGGGATCGTTTACAACAGCATTTGGGATCGTTCAACTGCATTTTGGAAGTTCAAAATCGGGGCACCATTTCAGTCCATTATTTGAAGAAAAATGCTATAAAGTTTTCCTCAAAAAACAATTTCTTTACCACTGAAGAAAGAAAGACATGAACATCTTGGATGACAATGGGGGTGAGTACATTATATGTGAATCTTTGTTTTGGAAGTGGGCTTCTCCTTTAAGTGACAGCTCTTGTTGTTTTTTTCTGAGGGTTAAAATAATGACATAATTATTGTGCTCTCCGCCATTTAATCTTTTCACAGGACAGCTTTTGCATGTACATTTCTGTCTCTGTGTTCTCACAAGCACAGCTTTGGTGTTATTACAGATTTATGTAGTGGACTGTGTGTGAAAAGGTTTGTGTGTGTGTAAATCTTTCATTTGAGGCATCATCAAACCAACTGCAAAGTTGTACTTCTGGCTATTAGGTCTGGCAGAATTTTAAAGAGGGTTCCTGCAGAGATGTTTGTGTATCTGTTTCTGCAGATACTAATTCTCTAATGTGATTTATTAAAGATGATATGTGTACAATCAGATCTGCAACATTTAGCCAGGACAGATGGAATCTATATATGGAATTCATATACTCAGTGCATCAGTTACATGCATGGGGAAGTCTGAAGAACATATGGGCATGTGTGTCAACATATGTGGCATATGTCAGAGTATTGCTCAGCAATTTTAAACTGCATCCCATAAATGATATATTATATTACAGAAGAGTCTTCCTGTGTTGTAAAAATAACCCTGCTATCATCTGATATAAGCATTAGATATAAATATCCTTCTTCTTTGGCCTCCTCCTGTTTCTGTTTGTTCTCCCTTTTTCTCTCCTCCACCTGGATGTCCCACACACACTGTTATTCTCTGTTAATAATCACCTTCACATAGCAGATATACAGTAAGCGGATACCATAATGGGACTTACAGTCTGGGTGCTTTTTCTTAGTCAGACAGGCAACAACATTACTACTGCTCATAGCTGGGGTTCCAGGTTTTGGGAAAATAAACTTTATGACTTTAAAGAACCATATCTTCAGTCTGTATTCTTCTAATTCTTTCATCCAGTTGTAAGCACTCTACAGCTTCTACCTTTTTTCTTCTTCTTGCATACTTTCTAAAACAACCATCAGTGTTTCACTCTAGCTATCTTGTCCTACATTCAGCATGGTCATATGTTGTGTGTGTGTGTGTGTGTTGGTGTGTTTGTAAGTGTACGTGTGTTTCCTGTGTCCATGCTGTGAGATTATAGGATGACTGTGGGGAGCACAGCCTTCTGTAATCAGCCTCACAGAGGGGATCTGACCATAGAGGCTTAAATACCCATAGCACTCCCAGAGATTGACATGCTTTTTTTTTTTTTGAACACAGTCCTACCCACTGAGTGCCAAGATCACATGTAGCCAGGCAGGTGTCGGCATGCACTGGGCAGCCTTACATTTCCCATTAGGCTTCTCAAGCAGGTTTGATGATCTTTTAAAAACCAGGTGTAGAAAATGTAAGGACTAAACTGAAGAAAACACAATATATTTGTATGTTTTCCTAATGTAAATGTCTAGGAAGCACACAGTGAATACAACTTTTGACCAATCTCCATGACTTTTTAAAGGGGTCATGAACTGAGAAACCAAAAATCCCTTGATCTTTTGACATACAAGAGGTCATTGTACTATAAAAACGTCCATTGCAGTTTTGCGAAATATTCCTTTTTTTCAAATTGCCTGAAGAAACACCTCACCTGCGTGTGTAAAAACTTGTGATATATGGGAGTTTTTGAAAAATTGACATTTCCATTGCTTATTTTCAATTCAAAATTTTAATTTGCGCAATTTGAAGGGTAAAGGAAACCAAACGATAAAGATGGTTTCTAATACAAGAAGATGCTGTGCAGTGGCAAATTGTAGGTCGGTCTTTGCATTGCCTTCCTTCTGATCCCAGTGTTAGGAAAGAGTGGATGAACTTTATTTTTAATGAAGATCAAGACCACGTCAGTGAGAACTTGGTGTTTTATTAACTTCATTTTACTGCAGATTTGTTTACAAACAAGGCACAGTTCAGTGCATGATTTTCAAAAAGATTAAACTAAAAGACAATCCTGTGCCCACTATATTGGATCCGACAGTAATGTTGCACCATTGTTTTCTTCATTTTGCTGCGGGTTTGTTTACAAAGAAGGCAGAGTTTGACGCTGGATTTTCAGAATGATTAAAACTAAAAGACGATGTACCAACTATATTGGATCTGACAGTAATGATGTAACACACAAGTGTGAGTAACTGTTTTTATTACGTGGTCACTATTGCTTTGTCTGTTATTTCAGATAGTTTGATATGTACTGAGTATGTAGGGGTGCGCGAGGCACAAATTGTAACACACGTGGTTTAAATATTTCCACACACACCAGCATAACCAAGTTTACAGTATTTACTAGTTGCTATAGCAACACTATACAGAGAAAAAAGTGCGGCAAAATTCAAAAGCCTTTTGAAGATATCGCTGAATATTTATTTTATCATAGTAAAAGTACATTTTTGGCTTAAGTAAATTTTTCATCTCAGTTTTTACTATTAATTTAAAATGAGACAAATATGCTATTTTTTTAATCGCCAATCTGTTATTTATCAGTTTAGATAGTTTATTAATGCTTGACAAGCCAGCAGAAGACACTAATCACTTTCATATTCCAGTCGCGGTGATGGGGAACGTTGTAACACTGCGTTAAAATCTGCCCTGCCATATTAAACTATGCTATTCTATGACATTACCCATGCAATTTTCACTATTTACTTTTATGGATATAAAAAGAAACCACAAGAAACAGGTGAATAAAGACTGACAATCGATGTTTAATGTTGAGAAATTACTCTTTCAAGAAATGTAAACCATTTTGGCTTGTGTATGTGTCTCGTGTTCTATGAGAGCTGTGTTTGGAGGGAGGGGAGTGTTTTTCTGAATGTGTTTCATGTATTTGCGGACACTGTTTTAAACTATACTGTATAGCTGTGTTTTGCAATCATGGTTGCGATGTGTTCATTGTGAAACTCAAAAATTAGATTATTTTTATTTATTAAAAAACGCCATTATTTTAATTAAAAAAATTACTCATTTTATTTTATTGACAAAATATTTTAGTTTGTCATATATATTTTTTTTTCATTTAATCAGATAACATTTTAAGCTGTCATATGGTCATGTTACAACGTGCCCCTCTCATGTTACAATGTACCCCACATACGGGGCATGTTGTCATTTTTCACCTCCTTTCTTTTTCTGAAACAAAGTGACATATTTGTACTAGACAAGTGTGAAATTAAGGTGGGTAAAAAATGATACTCTGAACCCCACGTGGATTTACACAAACTGAGGATGTAGGCTGTCAAACATACAAAACTGTTAGCCAATCATAGCAGAACAGGCGTTTACTTTCGAGTCTACAATCCGCCACATCTATTCAAACAGAACATAAAGGGAGTTAAAACCAAGAAAATAGCCTATTACTTCTACATTATGATTTTGTTTAATTTAAAAATCTTGGTAACATTATAAATGGACAGTACAATTTTTTTTCTTGTTTTCTAGTGTAAATGTCTAAAAATTCTTACAACAAGAAACATTTAATTGGGAAGCAAAATGATATAAGGTAATAAGTCTTGTTTTCTGTGAAATTAATCAAAATGAAATGAGTTCATCACTAAAGAACAAATATCTGCTAGTGGGAACAGAAAAAACAAATTAATTGAAAGGGAAAACAAGGATGTTTAAATATGTATATTTTTAGATATTTGACTTTCTGCAACAATTTAAAACTTTTTAGGGCTTTAATTTGTGAAAGGTTGAATTAAGACTTTATAAGACATTATACATTGTGGACTAACGTTTTCTAGAAAACTGGACAATGGAGAGTTTTGCAGTTTGTGCACAGATCATATACAGGCCTCTGTCATGAAGGGTTATAATTATAATAATACCCTTTTTGGGCTTTTCACACCATTTATAAAAATGTCTTAAAGACAGTAAAATATGCCCAGCTATCACATGTTTATATACAACAAGATTAAAAGGCTGTGTAGTGAAAAAAAAACAGCCAATCATAAAATGAATAGAGCTTGTCTCAGTTAATTTTTCATATACTTCGTGCAGTAAAAGACACTTTAGAATGCCGTTTCATTTCAGTGTTAATAAGGAGGAGTAATTAAAAAAAAAAAATCTCAAAGTGTTATAAGCTATGAACCAAACCAACAAGCTGTAAGGTGAATCACATTGCCTACAACCTACAAACAAAATACTGTATGTGAAAAATAAGTCAAACAATGTGTACTGACAGAAACTTTCTTAACAATCTTTATTATAACTTTTCTGTAAGTATATTCTGTGTAGTAATCTAACAAAACAAGCATGGAACTAGGATGGAGTTACCCTGGTGATCAATTTTAGTTAGCATACACTCCTCTACATTGTACTGCCTTTCGATCCTTATTCCAGAGGAACAATAACTTGAAGGAAGCCAGATGTACAGACAGTCACTCAAGTATTATTGCAATCTATTGTATAGACATAATTGCATTAACCATTATAATAATTACCTGCGCTGACAATGGAGCAAGTCCTTAGGTTATCACATATCGGTGCAGCAAGGAAGCCCTGCAGTTAGACAAAGATTTCAATCTTCCTAAAAGCAAAAAAAAAAAAAGAGTGACAAACATATGAGACAGAACTGAGTGAATCTGAGTGTGTAAAAGACGTCCTCAAAGGGCACTGATGAGTAACAGGTAACATTTTGGACAAGCAGCAACGAGTTCTTTTGATAAACAGCCTAATCAGAATGCCGATTTAAAGATGTCATAATTTTTGTTTTCTGAATGCCACTGATTGTTAAATAATGTTGTATATAATGCAAATTCTGTATCATGATTAGCAACTGTGATTACTGTTGTAGTGAAATAAGCCAGCTTGAATATTTATTACTTTTTTAAAGCAGAGTCAAACACAAGTGTGAGCTAATCAGTCTTAAGTGCACAGAATGCTCACAGATGAAGCCTCTCGTTATTTTTCTCTGCTTCTCAGTGCTCTCATCTCTCTCGCTTTCTCTCAGCAGGTAGTTTGGAGCGATTTTTGTGACCAGCACACTTCTGAACCACTTCATATGTAAATGGGACGCAGACTGATGAAGAACGCGGACGTATCTGTTTTTCTAGCGCAGAAATCACATAAAGAGCAGTTCAACAGTCCACTACAACAAGACAAGAGGAAAGCAAGAGGAAATTGCATTATTACGATTATTATCCATTCTGCTCTGAGTGATGTACACTAAAAAGTTGACAAAGTGTGAGTGCTAAGGACTCAAACGAGCTTTACGGAAAATATTAAAGGTAATTCAGTGGGATAGTTCAGCTGAGCATAATGTGGTTTTCAGAATTAATGTCAACGGTTCATCAAAAAAATCAAATTCTGTCATTAATTACTCACCATCATGTCGTTCCAAACCCATAAGACCATAATTCATCTTTGGAACACAAATTTAGATATTTTTGATGAAATCCATAAGCTTTCCGACACTGTATGAACTGCAACGGTACTACCAAGTTCAAGGCTCAGAAAAGTAGTAAGGACATTGATAAAATAGCTTACAATACTGTAGCACCGTTGCTGCCTAAGCAGGGTCAGAAAGCTCTCAGATCTCATCAAAAATATCCTAATTTGTGATCTTACGGATTTGGAATGACATGAGGGTGAGTAATTATTGACAGAATTTTCATTTTTGGGTAAACTATCCCTTTAATTTATGCAAAAGAAAAAATCTATAATTAGTGTTCATAAGGAGAAATGGACTCAGGTGAGTTAATCTGAACTAAATCACATCACTGATGAAGTGTCATGATAGATGGAGAGAACACTTAAATGTCAGTAGAAAAGTGGAAATAAAGATGAAGGAAAATTAGACAAGTAATAAAAAAGATATAAAGAAAGACACTGGTGATTACTGCCCACTCAAAATTCTTCTCTCTCGCTCTTACGGCTGAAAGGATTTTCTCAGTTGGGTAAAATGTGAGGGAATTATTCTGACCTATAATTGTACAGTCCTCCATTCCATCCACCACTGCAGTGTCAGCCTTCATGTTATCTTACTTCTTAAGCTCGGTGGGCAAAAATTATTTCTGTGTGTCAGCAGGAGCTCATACAATACTCACGGACCAGACCAGATTCACGTAGAGTGAAACACCAGTGTGAAATCAGGTCCATCAGCAGCAGCAGCAATGCAGTCTTTCCATGAATGGATTTTTCACCAGCGGCAGGTAGCTGTCACAGGTAGACACACTGGACCCTTAAAATAGAATTCCCAGCAGGGCCTCAAGGACTGGGCAACTAATTAGATTTGAGTCATAACAAGTGCTTTAGTGATTCTAAGTGAATGGGAACACATCCCCCGCACTTCGCTTCTCTTTTCTTTCCCTTCTCCCACCATCCTTCTCTTATCCTCATCGCCTGGATGCATTCAATATCCAAGGTGAAGTCATAGAAATGGCAACCTAATGGGAAAAATATGTAATTGGGGAGCGCTTTTCAACAAATCTGGCAATGTTCAGAGGTTGATTCGAATACAAGAACTTCACAAAAATCCCAGTTCTTTCATCATTTATTCCAACTTGTTTGAGAAAATATGCACAAGGAGTGACATTAAAACATCTACTACAATAAAAACACATTGAATAGGTATCTTTACATTTTGGTGCATCTGCTTTTAATATTTACACCAGCAGACATAAGTACAAAAGTCATTACAAATTTGCTGACATTATTTTTTATGCACACGTAACTGACCCTTCGCAAAGACTATCAGTGAAAAATACATCGCAAAGGAAAGAGGAAACTGAACACGCGCTGAAAGACAAGACAGCACAGGTTACGTCTGGTATAAAACAAAGTCGTAGCTTTCAAAATTTGTCATTTTTAAGAAATTCAAACAATACATACTGTTTTGTGGCTCTTTAATGTGTCGTGACAGATCGCTGTAGTGCTGTAGGTCAAGGATGTTTTAATTTAAGAGAAGTAACCATAATAAAATTGACTGTTATACCTTGGGGTGTAAAAAAAACTAATTTCTTTCTTTCCTTTTTTTTTTTTTTTTTTTTGTTACTTTGCAATTTAACGGTTACTTTTTATGAGCCTCCAAAATGAGATGCAACACATGAGCATGATGTTAATGTTTACATGGTTGTCAAGAATACTCAGAGCGAATGTGGGCAGCCATGGCAAAAGTTTTGGTCCGTTTACACTGAAACACAACCCCGGAGTTTAAAAACTAAAACGGAGTCTGCAGTATTTTCTAAAGTCTCCATTTTTGAGGGTTGAAAATGCCAGAGAAGTGTAAACGACAGGTGTAACCATAGCAAAAGTTATGCGTTTAAACAAAAAGCCTTAAAGCATGACAGGAACATAAATGAACATTAGAAGGTATTTTATTTTCAACTGTGGAAAGACGTCAATACACACCATTTTTCAAGTTTAAGGGGCCGTTTACACTACATTTTCAGCCAAAAACGGGAAACTTTTTACGCGTTTTGCCTGTTCGTTTCCATGGCAACAGTGTTTTGGGGACTGAAAATGCATAATTTGGAAAACGCCACTGTTATAATTTCCATATAAACACCCAATACTGGAATCTTTGAAAACAGTGACGGCATGCATTTGTGTAGTACGTGTAGTATGTATCGATTTTAAAGGCAAGCGTGAACAAACATACACAACAATGGCGAAAGAGCTAATCGTCACTTCCCTACAGGTACTGACAGCACCAACTACTGGCCTGGCATATGTAATACAGCATTTTGGGCAGTTTTCACGGATCTGTGTAAACGTGAATCATTTTGAAAACGTTGTGTATACGTGAAACTTTTTAAAAACACACGGGAAAAACGTTTCCGTTTTTGACTATGTCGTTGTCATGTAAACGTAGCCTAAGTCCACCAAAGTTAACCTACTCTCCTGTCTGATTTTTCTGTCAGACAAAATTGTGGACTCGGCATTATGATTGGTCAAATCGCCTGTCAATCAAGCTTCCTGCAAAGGGTCAATTGTGAGGGACTCAAAAGAGTGGACCTGATTCCAAGTGCATGAATTTTTCAGGGACATGTATCATAAACAAATACTAGCGACATACAAGCTAATCACATAAGATTCAAGCACAATCAAACTATAAATAGCTGCCTACAAAAAAAGAGACCCAAGTCAATCTCATCAGAATCCCTTTAATTACTGATCTGTGATCAGATTACGTCCTGTTCCTTCTGGCTTAACCACAGCTGCAGAAAGAAGCTTAGCTGACATTAGATCTGTGCTTTAATGGCAATGGATAAAAATTGTGGTGGTTTTATAGAGCGAGCATGTGCAGACTGAGAGTAGAAATGGTTTGTCTTTAGTTGCGTTTAGCACAGAGGCGCAAGATGCAGACGCAAATGAATCACACTTAGTGAACTAACAGGTGCTGACAGTTGACAAACGAGTTTCTCACGGCTCGATAAACGTTTTTAAAGCAGAAACCGAGCTGAGTGGTTTTCTGCTTTCAGGAATGGATGAATCTAAACAGATTTCTCCTTACAGTTCTATTGATCTGTATATCTAGAATCCCTCGAGTGACAAAATATCACGATACTGCGCAATATTGTCCTGTATATAAATTCATATATATGTATTCCTTGTATTTTCTGTTATTTTAGGTTATCTAGAATTGAAACAAAAGCTGGACTCTATTTGATTCATCAGCTATATGTAAATTTCTCTCATTCTACTAAGGAAAGCCAGTGATTGTGTTCCTGTGTCAGATGAGAAAATGCAATTGCATTGACCATAATGCACGCCTCTGTCTAATTTGGACTGTTAAGGTACTGTCCAAACATGGCACAATCCTAAACGCCATCATGACCATTTAGGCTTGTGAGTTCCTGTGCAAATGTTGACCTCTGAACTTTGTTATGTGCATAGTTTGGGTCACCCAGAGACAACCACCTCCGGTCTTTCCACCAATCGTAGAGCCTCATGCATGCCAGCGGCTGACAGTCTGCGGTTAATATTGCGGTAACGGCAGCTGAGCAGGCTTCGGTAGGTGGTGCGCAGATCGCGGTTGAAGAAAGCGTAGATAAAGGGGTTGATGAGTGAGTTGGCGTAGCCCAGCCACAACAGCGTTCTCTCCACCCACAGCGGGACGCAGCTACACTCTGTCCCGCAGATGAAGGGCCGGGCCGTGGAGAGAAGAAAGAACGGAAGCCAGCAGACGGTGAACGCTCCTACCACAATCCCGAGTGTGGCCGCCGCCTTCTGTTCTCGCTTGAAAATGGAGATGCTCCTGCGGTCCGAGCTCCTCCTGCCCACTCCTCGCAAGAGTCGAGGCAGACGCGCACACTCTTCCACTTCCCTCTGCAGCTTGATTGCGACAGTTACGCAATCCACTTCAACGTGTTCTTCCGCCCCATCGGCCCCTTCTGCTTCCACCTCATCTTCTTCTTCCTCCTGTCCTGCACGAGGGAAGCCGGTGATGGTGTGTTTGGCAGCGCTGAGCTTGGCGGCACGGTAGATGCGGTAATACATGACCAGCATGACAGTCATGGGGATGTAAAACGCAACAGCTGTAGAATAGATGGTGTAGCCAAAGTCCTGGCTGATCAGACACACACGGTCATCGTTGACGTTCTGCGCCCAGCCGAAGACCGGCGGCAAGGTGATTGACGCAGAAAGCAGCCATACGGAAAGCACCATTTTGGCCATACACCAGCCGTTTTGCCTTACCGGGTATGTTAGGGGTCGGGTGATGCCAAGGTACCTGCGATAGAGGGAAAATACAAATTAAAATGTGTGGAAAACTAGTAAGACGGACTTATAAATATATTGTTTAGTCAAATTATAATGACAAAACTAGCTTCAGCTACAGTGGTGGCCAAAATTATTATTAGAACACTAGTATTTTCACCAGCTAAAAAATGCTAAGTCAGTTATTTCTATATTTTGCTGTAGTGTGTCAGTAGGAAATATCAGTTTACATTTCCAAACATTCATTTTGCCATTAATTGTAATAATCTAGTGGGATTTTTGTTTGTACAAGAAATCTGACAACAGCCAGTGCTCTACACAGAGGTCTGATCTCATCATTTTTCAGTCTGTCTGGAATGACATGAAGAAATAGAAAAAAAACTGAGACATACTAATCCAGAAGAACTGTGGTAACGTCTCCAAGATGCTTCAAGAAACCTACCTGCAAAGCTACAGTACTGTTGAAAGTTTAAGGCACTGAGGACACTAAAATGAGGACACTGTCAAAAATTTTGTCATAAATAGATTTTCTTTATCAGTGAACATATATTAACTAAATTTAAACAATATTTGGTGTGACAATCATTTGCATTTAAAGCAGCTTTGCCCTACACTCTTAAAAATAAAGTTTTCCAAAAGGGTGTATTTGCAGTGATGCCATAGAAGAACCCATTTTTGGTTCCTCAAAGAACCTTTCAGTGAACAGTTCCTAAAAGAACAATTTTAAAGAATATTTTAAAAATCTAAAGAACAATTTTTGACTATAAAGAACCTTTTCTGCATTTGAAAGATTCCATGGATGTTCGAGGTTCTTCATAGAACCACTGATGCCAATAAAGAACCTTTATTTTTAAGAGTGTAGGTGCACTTGTGCATAGTTTTTCAGGTACACTCTTAAAAATAAAGGTGCTTTAAAAGGTTCTTCACAGTGATGCCATAGAAGCACAATTTTTACTTTATACTTTATGGAACCATTTAGACAAAAAAGGTTCTTCTATAACATAGTGAAGCACCTTTATTTTTAAGAGTGTAGCTTTGCAGGTAGGTCCCTTGAAGCACCTTGGAGACGTTGCCACAGATCTTCTGGATTTAGTCTGTCTCGGTTTGTTCTGTTTCTTCATGTCATTCCAGACAGACTGGATGGTGATGATGATGAGATCAGATATTTGTGTGGAGCACTGGCTGTTGTCAGACTCCTTGTGCAAACAAAAATCTCATTGCATTAATACAATTAATGCTAAAATGAAAATGTAAACTGATATTTCCTACTGACACACTACAGCAAAGGATAGAAATAACTGACTTAAAACCATTTTTAGGTGGTGAAAATACAAGTGTTATAATAATTTTTAGCCACCACTGTATAAATACCATGAACTATGAAGTATTTTAAAAGTTCAGATGCAAAATGCTCTAAGTGTAGTTGAAAAGAACCTATCCATTACCATTAAAGTGAAATTACTGAACCTACACATAGGAGCCTGATAAAAAAAATGCTCACTTTAGAAGAAAACTTCAAATGGCACTTACAGTCTTTTGCATCTGAAATCAAATTTTAGATTTTTGATATAGGCTTTATTGACCAGCCTGATCAAAACAGCCAAGAGATTGAATTTCTAGAACGCTGCATGTCATCTCATAAGAACCATTCATGAGGTTCAGTGCAGAAAAATAAAACTTACAGGCATTAAATTTCAGAGAAACCTACTTGATAACAATTTAAAGTGTCAACGGTAACACTTTACAAAAACGCCTTTGGTATTCTAGATAAATACTGTTTGTTCAGTAAATGTAAAAAAGTGGTATTAAAATATCCAAATAAATATTGTAATTATTGTTGATTGTTAATTTATGATACTTAATAAATTCATTAATAACAATGCTACTGTAAAGTGTTGCAAATTCATGATTATGATAATCAATATTCAGTCCACTCACCGGTCGATGCTAATAACGCAGAGGGTCATGATGGACGCGGTGCAGCACATCACATCCATGGCTATAAACACGTTGCAGAAGAACTTGCCAAAAATCCAGCGGCCACCGATCAGGTCTGTGATGCTGACGAACGGCATCACCGCGAGCGCAACGGAGAGGTCGGCGAGCGCAAGGGATACGATGAGATAGTTGGAGGGCTGCCGTAGCTTTTTTACGAAACACACGGAGATGACCACGAGCAGGTTCCCGCAGATGGTGATGAGCGTGAGCATGGTCAGCACTCCACCGATCAGCACCTTCTCGACCTCTCCGTAGCTGAGGATCTGCTCCGCGCAGCGCGTGCCGTTCGCCATCTCCATCATCTCCAGAAGGATCGGGGAGCCGGAGGGCTTCATTTCCAAGGATCCGGAGCCCGCAGCCACTGCCACCTCTCCAGTCTCGTGCGCAATTTTGAACAGGCGAGGGATGAGGACCTCGGAGATCATCATGCCGTTAGAGGTTTCCACACTCGCACCTGTCTCTCGCGCGCGCTCCTCGCCCATCAAGGACTTCATAGTTTCTCCGTGGCTTTGCGCGACAGTAGATCTGTTGGTATCGCCCAGCACCATGCCGTGCTCCTTTTATCCATGAACTTTTCAGAGCGCCTGATGATGGCACGAGTTCACAGCTGCGCGCGCAATGAGTGATGCGCATCCGATTAGCGTTCAGTCACTGACGCGAGGCTAATTTCTCTATTTTTAGAGAAGATCATTGGTTCGTCATTTTCGCACACCATGTTCTGACAAAAACATGAGTGAGAGGAAAGTTTATCATGTTGTTTTAAAGCATTAACTGGAGTAACCAAAGATTGGCAAACAGATGTCAGTCTGTTTTCCCTCACAACACCATATTTATAATAGATCATTTTGTTACAGCGTTGTCACTGATTTTGCCGTTTTGTCTTCTGCAAAATAAAATATTTCCATTAATCTAGCATTTACACTACCAACCAAAAGTTCTTGAAAAGATATTTAATATTTAATAAGAAGTCTCTTCTGCTCACCAAGCCTGCATTTAGTTGATCCAAACTACAGCGAAAACCGTAAAAATTTTGAAATATTTGTTTTATTATTTAAAAGAGCCGCTTTCTATTTTAATATATTTAAAAATGAAATTTATTCCTGTGATCAAAGATCAATTTCAGCATTATTACTCAAGAAATCATTCTCATCATTTGTATTATTATTATTATTATTATTATTAGCAATATTTAAAGTAGTGGAGTACATTTTTTATGATTCTTTGATGAATAGAAAGATCCAAAGATTATTTCAAAATTTTACTGTTTCCGCTGTACTTTGGATCAAATAAATGCAGGATTGGTGAGCAGAAGAGACTTTTAAAAACATTAATATTCTTACTGTTTAAAAACTTTTGACTGGTAGTGTATATGTTATTCATGTCAAGGAAATAAAAAGAGTGCTGGTGTTACAACCTACAATATTTGTGTGTGAATATTGTGGTAATCAAACAATTATGCCATCACTCATCCTCTGCGCTATAACCTTTGTAAGTTTACTTGAATTTAAAATGATAACCATATAGGAAACTTTAATTCAAAAAGGCACATATATTTGTACCGTTAGAAATGCATAAACATAGCTCAGAATCATAAAAATACTGTGTGTGTCATTAACTCTGAAGGTCTGTGCTTTATCTGTCCCATTTTGTGTAATATTTGTGCGGCCAGTATAAGTTGTCTAGAAAGTAATGCTACAGATTCCTAGAAAATCACTTTTTAGCATTCACCGTCTCTGTTTCCAGCACAATACAGAAGAACATGATTCCACATAACCAGACGGAATAACAGAACTCTTCTTGTTTTGTAAAGTATACTCCTGAAGTTTCATTCAAAAACAAACTGCACTGTCGCCTCCTAGCGGCAAAATATAAAAACATAGCAAAACTCAATATTTACCCAAGCGTGCACTGAATGCGCGCCTTCTCAGTTCATAGCGCACATGAACTACACCTGTGGCTGCTCTGCTAGGGCACCTGCGTGCTCTTTAAAGCAACTAAAAACATTTATTGACTATAGTAAAACACCTGGAGCAGCTGCCTAAAAATAACTGTAAAAATGGTAAAGAAAATTAAAAGTTAGTTCTGAGGAACAGTAAAGCATCAGTTCTTCACAGATGCCACTTAATTTTAAGTCAAATGCAACGACATTAGTGCATTTTGAAGGACTGGTTCACTTACAGAATAAAAATGTCCTGATAATTTACTCACCCCTATGTCAACCAAAATGCTCGTGTCTTTCTTCAGTCGAATAGAAATAAAGGTTTTTGAGGAAAACGTTCCAGGATTTTTCTCCATATAGTGGACTTCAATGGGAGCAAAGGGGTTGAAGGTCTAAATTGCAGTTTCAATGCAGCAGCTTCACAGTGCTCTACAGGATACCAGCTGATGAATAAAAGTCTTGTCTAGCGAAATGATCGGTCATTTAAAAAATAAATAAAAAATGCTCTTTACAAAAAAGGAAGAGGATGATTTTGAACTTGGAGGAGAAAATAAGATGTTTTTTTGCCCTAACCTACCTTTTTGAAATAAAGTATATGTAAGTATATTTTTATGTAAACTTTCTTTGCACCTACGCTTTGTAAACACTGGGTCGATACATCCACCTACCGTCACACGACACGTGCATAATTACGTAATGCGTGAGGTTAAGCTAGTGCAAGACAAGCATTTGTGGTTAAAAAGTACACAAGGTTTCTTTTTTTTTTTCTTTTTTAGAAAATGACCCATCGTTTCACTAGATAAGACCCTTATTCCTCGGCTGAGATTGTGCTGCAATTTAGACTTTCAACCTGTTTGCCACCATTGAAGTCCAAAATGGAGAAAAATCCTGAAAATGTTTTCCTCAAAAAAAACATAAATGATCAGAAAACATTTATTGTGGACGTAACTCAATTCTTTAAGAGTCCCAATTTTTTGTCTAAGCACTTTTTACTCTATCACTTTATGCTACTACTGATAATAAGCATATTTTTGCTAATATATGTATTTCTTGTTAGGTATTTCGGTATAAGTCGTACATTTAAATTATACAGAGCCTATGCATTGACGTCACTTTCCCGCCGGGACACGCCCCCTCAGCCGGACTGAGTGGCAAAAGAGCCTTCAGCGTGAATGGATTTAATAGGGAAGATGCAAAAACGCTAGTAAAAGAAACGATAATCCCTTTAAACTAAAGGTTGCTGAACTCGATATAATGTTCATAACAACTGAACAAATATCCAGTGGTCAATGGATATGGATGCAGCCAGGAATCGTGTTTTCTAACACTTATATGTGTCTGTTTTTAGCGTTATTTAAAATAAATAAAGCAAATTTGCCTGTGAACTCATTTTGTAAATACAAAATAGGTTGGTCTAAACCCCGGTGATCACTTATATCAATGTTATATATCTCGTCATATCGTCCAGCTGAAAAACGTATATAGTTTTTGTCAGTGTTTATTTAAAAACATCCAGTTATGCAGAATTTAAGATGGTAAATATTTAGTTGATGAGTTGTCAATACGATATACTATAATACAATATATAGGATATGATTTTACTGCACAATTCAACATATTAACATGATATGATAAATGCAAATCCGTGTTTCACTGCCTGGAGACCATTTGTTTCTTTGAATTTTAGTGATTAATTTGCTTCTCTTTACAGTAGCTTTCAGCAGTCTGTAAAAATATATCTCAGGTTTCTTGTCAAATCTATTTGTACAGTCAATCGCAAAGCTCGTTCTGCTTTCAAAGGTGTTTTGTGTGTTCCGTCGCAGCATCCACATTGAAACCAGTGCTGCCACTCAAGCTGACGGTGACGTCACATGCATACCCTCTATAATGTATAAATAAAAAATATATTATTTGAAAAAAATTGTAAATATGCCTAATACTTCTAAACTACCTAAAACACACGTTTCAATTTGTTGTATAATACCATGTGAATTAAAATTACTCCTTCTAGTACGGAAACACCCTTTATAACAAGTTACAAAACTACTTCGTTGTGTAAGTGTCCTTCTTCCTCCTGTAGAGGGCAGCCAATACAAATTCACGTGTGCTTCTTGTTTTTTGTAAGTAGTCATGACTGCTGTGGCACTCGTGCAGGGCGCGAGTAGAGGTCTGGGTTTTGAGTTCTGCAGATATCTGCTTTTAAACAAATCTCCAGCAGCTGTGATCGCAACATGCAGAAACCCGGACGCCGCACAACATCTGACAGCCCTGAGAGCGCAGCACGCGGACAGGATGACTGTACTAAAACTAGATGTCAACAGGGAAGATGACATCAAGAGAGCGGCTGAGAGTGTCAAAGCTGCCTTTGGGAAAGTGGATCTAATCATTAATTCTTCAGCTATGCTTCATCCGTCCGGTAAAGGAGAAACAAGTTTACGAGATGTGTCTGCTCAGGTGACCAGTGAACCTTTTTATCAATACCGAAACCACATTTTGGGGGGCATTCTAAAGTTTTCAAAATTCAAAAATGTAACATTTTTGTAACACGTGCGTTCTTTTTTTTTTCTTCTTCTTCAGGGAATAATTTCTACTTTGACTACTAATACAGTGGGTCCACTGGTGATGGCCAAGTATTTTGCCCCCCTGCTTCAGAAGGGAACAGGGGCGTTTGGTCAACAGTCCCCAGAGAAAGAGAAACAGCACAGTGGCATCATAGTAAACATGACTGCTAGAGTGGGATCTATAGGAGACAATGGTTGGTATCTAAGCTTAAGTCAAGAGCAGGTTTTTCTACATTTGTGTAGACAGTGAGGTTCTGAACATGTTGTGCCTTCAGGTGAGGTGTCAATAGCTCATAAATAACTTTATGAACGAATTACTCACCTGTCAAACATCATATGAGCTCACGTGGAAAACTGAGAATTTAGAAAGTTACTGTAGCCTACTTGAGGCACCGGTTGGAGGAACCGACTGAGAACCCTAATGTTTTACCTGTTTTGACGATAATTTTGTGTTACAAGCGTATGAATTAATTTTTTTAAACTGACCATTTAGACTTGTTTTCATGCACTATATATCAAATTATATATCTCGATTATGATGTTACTTTTCTGAGCAGGTCCCAAATAATTAACACCTACTAATGTACAATTATACAGTAGCTACGTGCTGTGAGTGGCCACAGATAAAATGTAGAGTTGTCTATAGCTGCATCTGGACAGTTTCTGTCTCAACAACCCATAGCTTACATCTCTGTTGGTTTATTTTTCTGTCTTCAGATCTTGGAGGTTGGTATAGCTATAGGATGTCTAAAGCTGCCTTAAACATGGCCACCAGAAACCTGTCCATTGAGCTGGGACGAGGGCGCTCTAAAATTGTGTGCGTATCCCTGCATCCTGGAACTGTGGATACAGATTTGTCTCGGCCCTACCATCGAAATGTACCCAAGGACAAGCTGTTCAGCCCAGAGTACTCAGTCCAATGCCTTATGAACATTATAGACACTCTAAACATAGACAAAACAGGTAAAGCCTATGCATGGGACAGTACTGAAATACCATGGTAAACAGTCTTGTCAAAAACGGCAGTATTCTGTGTGTACCCTGTTTTAAAATAAGGTGGATGGGGAAAAAATGTGGCCAAGCAAAATAATGTGGGTTTATTGAAAATCTTCAAAAAATACATACGCATTCCAGGAAGACTTGCTAATGTTACTGTCCTTGTTTCTTTTTCATGTTGACCGTAAGAATGGTACACTCTATCTGTTGTGCTCAAAACAATGAAGCTACCACTCAGATAAGAAGAGCTTATCTCAAATTTCAGTATGAAAGACGTCATAAGAATCTACTTGGATTTTTGTGTATATTATATAAGAGTACAATAATTTTAGCACTGTTTTAAAATCTATATGCAAAATGTTTATTAAATGAAATCTTAATTTAGGAACAGTTCACCCAAAAATGAAAATTCTGTAATTACTCACCCTCATGTCTTTCCAAACCTGTAAAACCTTTGTTCATCTTCAACACAAATTAAGATATTATTGATGAATTCCGAGGGCTTTCTGACCCTGCATAGACAGCAATGCAACTACCACATTCAAGGCCCAAAAATGTAGTAAGGTCATTGTTGAAATAGACCATGTGACATCAGTGGTTCAACTGTAATGTTATGAAGCGAGACAAATATTTTTTGTGCTCAAAGAAAACAAAAACAGCTTTATCCAACAATCTCTTCTCTTTCATGTCAGTTTTTAATGCACATACACGAGAGTACCATGACGCACGCGTATGCATTCCTCTGCTTGTAAACAAGGCACAACGCATCTAGATTCTAGCATAGAACGCCGGCTCCTCAAAAAATATATATATTCACGTAACTTCATAAAATTAAGGTTGAACTACTGATGTCACATGGACTATTTTAATGATGTCCTTACTACCTTTCTGGGCCTTGAACATGGTAGTTGGATTGCGGTCTATGCATCAAAAAATATTTTAATTTGTGTTTGAAGATGAAGGTATTACAGGTTTGGAATAACAAAAAGGTGAGTAATTAATGACAGAATTTTCATTTTTTGTTTAACTATCACTTTAAAACAATTTTTTTGCATTGAATCCAAGAAAGCTTTTAAATGTATTTATTTTTTAACAACTTGTTATATGCCTTTTTGATGGGACACAATAAAGCTTTGTTTTATGTATTTGTTTCATAGATTAAAAACAACTTTTTCCATTGTCATCTTAGATGACTCATCTGCCTTCGTAACATTATGGCAGAGATGTCCAGTTCTCTCCTGTCTTTCCAAGTAGCTGAGGTCACCGATGTCACATTTGCTGCAGTTTCCTGAATGATTTGGCCCCTCTCAGTTCTGTAGCTATTTTAGCATGTATCTATTCTGAAAAGTACCGCCCACAGTAGTTTCCAGAAATGAACACATGAGTGAAATGACATTTAATGATATTTAATGATGCAATTATTATTCTTTAGTATTTGTAAGATGTGCTTTTCTGAAGTTAACAACTGGAATGAACAATGTTAGTTAACACTGTGGTGACTGGAGACTTACTGGTGATTGGTCTTTTTTTGCCTCTGGTTAATGTGGTATTTACTCTGCCACACAGTCAACTGCCAGTTACACTTTTCCCACATTAGGTGGCAAAGCCAATTGAGAGCAATAAGAAAGAAAAACAAAATACATTTTTATCTTAAAGGGATAGTTCACCCCAAATTAAAAATTCTGTCATTAATTATAATTAATCACCCTCATGTTATTTCAAACCCGTAAGATCTTCATTCATCTATTTTTAAAGGAAGACAGCGGGTGTTAAGTGACAGTCTTCATCAGCTCATGTCTGCTGTGGTATGTGGATGTATTTGTCATGTTTTATTCCTGTTTTCCCACTGAGATCCTGCACAATTCAATGAGTGATAAAATAGATACTCGGTAGAACATGAGACTCTTAATCTCAGGGTTGTGGGTTCGAGCCCCACGTTGGGTGCCTGTATTGACTCTCTTTCTTCCCAACAAGGGCGTGCCCATTTGCCGTACAGCAGTGGTTCTCAATCCTGGTCCTGGGGGCACCTTGCTCTGAACATTTTGCATGTCTCCCTTTTTTAACACACCTGACTGAGATCATCAGCTCATTAGGAGAGAGATCCATAAACTGAACTAACGAGCTGATGATCTCAGTCAGACTCAGGTGTGTTAAATAAGGGAGACATGCAAAACATGCAGGGCAGGGGGCCCTCAGGACCAAGATTAAGAACCACTGCCGTACAGGCTGGGCGTGACTCTGTGAGTGGCAGAAACATCTCCCTCCCAAGAGCCTTTTAATATGTGCAGTGTCTGATCCCCATTGCTTTTAAGCTCCGTGATCCAGAACACTGCCGTCTCTGTGGCGCAATCGGTTAGCGCGTTCGGCTGTTAACCGAAAGGTTGGTGGTTCGAGCCCACCCAGGGACGAGGGAAGCTTTTTGTTGCTGCGAAGGCGCACGCAGGCTAGGCGTCCCCCAACGCTCTCTTGGGACACGAGTCACAGCGTTTTCCTAGCCCGTGTAGCCTTTCCATCTTCAACAGTTGCCTTGTGTTAATGAAATCCGAGAGCTTTCTGACCCTCCATAGACATAGAAAGGTCCTTCCATGTTCAAGGCCCAGAAAGGTAGTAAGGACATCGATAAAATCGTCCATGTGACATCAGTCATTCAATCTTAATTATATTAAGCTACAAGAATACTTTTTCTGTGCAAAAAAACCCCTGTACTTTGTTTTGCGTTTATGCACGCGTGAATCGTGAGATTCTTAAAAATGGCACTAGTGTAACACAGAGTAGATGAATTGTTGAATAAAGTTGATTTTTTTCACACATAAAGTATTCTCGTAGCTTCATAAACGTACAATTGAACCACTGAAGTCACATGGACTATTTTGTTGATGTTCTTGGTACCTTTCTGGGCCTTGAATGTGGAAGGACCCTTGCTGACTACGGAGGGTCAGAGAGCAATTGGATTTCATTTGTGTTCTGAAGTCAAATGAAGGTCCTACGGGTTTGGAACGACATGAGGGTGAGTAACTCATGACAGAATTTTCATTTTTGGTTGAACTAACCCTTTAAATTTAAAAATGTAATGTATTAGTAAAAAAACTAATAATTATTTTATGTCATGTCTTATGGTTAACTGAAACCTAAATCAAATTCTCAATGTATAATTGCTTCAAAACAAAACATGATTGAAAATAAAGAATAGATATAAAATTTGTTTTGTTCATTAACCCTATTTTATTTATTGCAGAATTGTAACATTGTTATTATAAGTGGATAAGGTGGAAATATCTTACCATTTGAAAACTCTGTTAGTTTGCATAAGGTGTGTAGGTTTGCGGGCTATAAATGTTTATTTATTTCAGCATGAAGATGCTTAAGAGAGATTTAAAAATAATTTCCTAGGTTGAACCCTTCCTCCTCTCTCCCTTTCTAATGTCCTTCTTTACATCCACGATACTCACTTGATACCCGAGAATCACAAAACTGAAACTCCCCTTTGACCTCATTCACCCCACACACATTAATGCTGAGTAAAAATCGCTCTCAATTGATACTCATTAACATAAATCATTTGAAACTGAAGATAGATAGATAGATAGTGTGTAATAAACACAAAAAGAGTGACGCAGGCGAACATGCCGTACACCCAAATAGCGCGCAGACAAAAGGGAAATATTTAAAGACATTCTCAGCTGACTTGTGAGGAACGATCGCTGGCGATAAAAGATGGTCGTGTGAGTGCGCGCGCAACGCTCTGCTCGCGCTGGGCTGTAAAACTGGTTCGTGGAGCCATTCTGGGTGACGTCATGAGCCGGGTGTTTGACGGGGTGGCTGCCGCAGAGCCAGGACTAGACAGTAGAAATATGACCGACAATGACCTCGATCACAGCGCGTGTTAGTGTTTGACTCTCATTGTTTAGGATTCGACACTTGTAAACACGCGATATTATCATCGCTGCTGCTGTTGTAGATTAAATCCGCGCGTTTGGTGTAGGTCATTAGCCACGAGCCTTTTCTTATCTCGACAGCGCGATACATCCAGCGTGTGTCTGTGTATTTTGAGGCTCGCCTCCTCTAACCTTACCGGAGTCGTGCGCTGTAATATGGATAAGGCCAAATCAGTGATGGATCCGAAAGGATCGGGTCCTTGCTACACAAACGGCATGCACAAGCCAATCCGGCGACGGCTGAGCAACGGGAGCTGCAGCCCGTACAGTCCGACGGACGATAATAATTACCACCATCTTCACCATGACCCTCAAACCAACGGGTCCCCGGCGAAAAGGTGTCGGCTGCGGAGGCGATTGGAATCAGCGAAGAAAAACAGACCGCGTAAGTTAATAGTCACTGACACCAAGTGTCATCAGATTATATTTGTACATTTGATTCCAGCAGTGCCTGATAAGCAGTAATGCCCTAAGATGCACTGGTAATGTCAATGTTTAACACATTATTGCGAGAGGCATGGTCGTTTTGCACAAACCACATATTTCACAATATTCATCAGATCTAAAATAACCTCTTGTCAGTGTATTGGCACAATAAATTATTTGCTCTCGTTTGAGACAGCAACTAGCATTGAAAAAATATATGCATTTCAAATAAATGCATTTCTTGTTAGGTTTTAACAAATGTCATATCGATTTTACACTTCAAAATTTTACCTCAGGTAATTAATGATCTTTGAACGAGAGTCCAAAGTAGGATTCAGAATCGTAAGGAATTTATCGATTATTTCATTTTGCAGTTTTATTTGAGTCGAAAGAAATTAAAATCTTATTTAGCTGCCCTCAAATTGTGAGGTAATTTACAGGTAACATGTAGGTTTATAGATATAGATGTAACACAGTAGATAATAATAATCTGCGGTTCATCAAGTAATAGAAATCAGTTAACTTTTCCTACTGATTCATAAGGGTTTTGTTTTGTTTCAAGAACCGATTCATAAGAGTCATTTGTTCGGAAATCGGACTGTACCGGATTCAGTAATAAAAATGAATGATCTTTGAACACGAGTCCAAAGTAGGATTTGGAATCTTAAGGAATTTATCAATTCTTTTATTTAGTAGTTTTGAGAAGAAATAAATTAGCATTGTATTTAATTTACTGACATCAAAAGCATGTTGTCAAATTGTAAGATATTTACAACCATGTAGGTCTATAAATTGAATAAAGTTATTGCAAAAGGTGTGTTGACAGTAGATAATAATAACACGCGGTTCATTAAGTCATATAAATCAGTATCACTTATTCATAAGCGTTTTGTTTCAGTAAAAAGAACCGATTCATTAAAGTAATTCGTTCGGGAATCGGACTACATTGGACGCACAGTGTGTTTTTGATTCACTAAAAAGAACCGACTCATAAGAGTCATTGGTTCGGAAATCAGATGTACCGGTCTCAATGTTTGTTTCCCGCTGTAGATTCAATAGCAGTTTTACAGTGAATAGTATTGCAGGAAACCCTGTCAGATTGTTTTAATGCGGCGTTCCGTTCGTATCAGCAAAGGATGACAATCGCGTTTTTAACGCTTCTAGAATGTAAATTATTCAGGTCTGGCATTTAAAAAAAAAATCCAAGTTCCCAATCCTACTACATTATTCCAGTGTTGTGTCTGACCTGTATTCCGAAGAGTGTCTTTTGTTTTGAGGAAACATTTGAGACTGTTCCTCTCGCTCTCTGATTGGTCGTTGTTCGGTCAGGAGGTGTGCTGAAACCGCTCCTGATGGAAAGGCTCGACGCGTTTCGACCAATCAGCGCTTGACTTTTGTCTTCTCGTGGCCGCTTTAAAGGGCTAGACGGAAACGCCCCCACCCTCCACTATGCAAGAATTTCTCCGTTTTTACTCACTTTTGCAAAGCGACGCGGGGAACTCAACTTTGAGAGTGTAGTTATGCCATTGCAAACTAAACTAAACTATTAATTGTGTTTTGCTTGTGGGCTCTACTACTTCTTGGGCGTTTTTGTTTACACTTGAATATATTAGGACTACCAGCAAGATGAAGTTGAGGTGTTCAAGGAAGCCTGGTAAGACATCACCTCATCCTTGTGTGATGTTGTAAAACATCTACTTCCTTGGAATTGCTCTGATAGTTTTAGTATTTTTTTTTTCTTGTGCCACTCTAAATGAATAACCTTTTTTTTTATCTTGGGTATTTAATAAGTGCAAAAATGTTGTTGAACAAAGTGACTGTCAGGTTAAGTTTGTGTTGCCAAAGGTAACGGCAGAAGAAAAAGGAACGCATAATACAGCGTCATAGTCTTTAGTTGTGTCAGACTGCATGCCAGGCCGGCTTGTCAACATTCCTCAGCTTCAGCCATGTATTGTGTGTGTGTGGAAACACCTTTCTTGCAGCATTTTTTTTTTTTTTTTTTGTTAAATATGTATATTGTTCTTCTGTCTGTACTTTTACCTATTTAAAGTGTTGAAGCGTACTTTTACCAGATAAACAACATTTTAGTGTAATGTATTAACCACAGATTTTTTAAAAAGATATTTCTATCTCTTTTGGTAAAGACACCTTTATCCAAAATGACAAATGTAAAACACAAAAAGCAAATTACTACAGGCAATACAAAGTTTCAAACATGTCCGAGTACGAGCTAGTAGAAGGAGGGATATAACAATAGTAAAAACAATGAAAAAGAAATGTGAATTTGCATTAAGTGCACAGTTTTTAACAGTTTTTCACAGGGTTTTGTTCTTGCATGTCCTTTTAGTGGTTCCTTTTAGATATTTATGAATAAAAAGGACCTTTTGTATTATATGAGATTGCAATGTATTCTGTCTGCTTTCTATACTTTGGACTTTACTTTTGCACTACCTTATAGTGAGTAACGTTAGTTCTGACATTAATGTTAAATTTGCCTATGCAAGCAATGAACACGTTTCTTCTGTTCTAGTTCGATGGGTGCCGGGTACTCGATGGTCTTCATTCTCACTCTTTTGCACAACCTCCTCCTCTTTCACATGGACACACACTTGCCTGCCAGTTTCTCTCTGTCAGCCCCTCTCCTTCTCTTGTTCACATTCTCTCTCGCCACTTCTTTGCCTTTCCCAGCCCCTCACATGGAAACACTTGCCTGCCAATTTTCTCTCTCTCTCTCAGTGTCTCTCCCGTTCCATGCCTTGGCTGAGGGGGGAAGTAAACAGACCTTTCACCCACATGTGCTGTTTGATGTCATTATATCACGCCACTGTCACACCCCCTATTCACCTGCTGCTTCTGGCTCAGGTCATTCAGGTCAATGAAGGAGCAACATTGTTTCATTCCCGGCTAGGGTGTTCTTCTGCAGTTTTCATTTTCAAATAACACACATTTTCACTTTTTAAACTATGGAACTATAAGCACGTGCATATTCATGTAGATGGGCTCTCGCCCACTTGATTTGCATTCTCTGAAATAAGAGTGATGTCTAAAATAACCCTCCCAGCATACGCCAACGTCTATATTAGTGAGGGAAAGAAGCGTGAGTGTCATTTGAGAAGATGTTGTAGCAGAGAGTGTTCTTGTTGCACACGGGTCACCTGTGCAGCTCCAGCTGACAGTGTTTTTCTACCTGGAAGGTCAGATTGATCTGTGTGTACCAGGCTATTCAAGTTCAGATCTGTGTCCCTGACCTGCCCTAATTCTAAGTCCAGTGAATGTCTGATGTAAGAGTCATATCAGTAATGATGTTCCAATTATTTCATAAGATGAGACTTTGCTCTCGCTGCTTGTTAGACGCTGATCTGTAATTCAGGGCAAATTTGACATTTCTGTGTAGTGATATACGTTTAATTATAGAAACACACCTGCTGTGTTAGTGTGTATCTGTCGGTTTCTCACCTGCTAAGCATCCTAGAACAGCCATTTGCAGCCTCATGGCTGTTGCCATGGTAACTGCCTGACTCTTCATTAGCTGCTGCAGTGTTGCTTGTGGTGACCAAGTCACTGCCTCTTTGGTTGGCCAGCTTGCAGTGCTTGATTTAGCTTGCTTGCATTTAAAAGTTAGGGGTCTGCAATATTTTTTGGATTTGCTGCTTTATAAGAAAGTCTCTTATGCTCACCAAGGCTGAATTAATTTGATTTAAAAAAACACTAATATTGTAAAATATTAGTACAATTTCAAATGTGTTAAATGCAATTCAGTGATGGCAAAGCTGAATTTTCAGCATCCATTGTAATTGTAATATGCTGATTTGGTGCTTAAGAAACATTTATTTTAATTATGAATGTTGTGCATTTTTTCAGGATTCTTTGGTGAATAGAAAGTACAAAAGAATAGCATTTTTGTAACAATATAAATCTTTTGACTGACACTTTCAATGCATCAAGGCTGATGCATCCTTGCTGAATAAAATTATTAATTTTTTTAAAAAGCAAAAAATATTTTTTAATGGTACTATACATAATACAAAAATATGCTCAAGATGTTCTTATAATGTTTTAACTCACCTTTCCCTATTCACCTTCTATTGTAGCCCTGAGGGTTATTTTTAGTAGATTTTACTTGCCAATCCAGTTTATTTACTGCCTTATCTGTGGAACTCAACTTGTACAATCATACTGATCCGTCTCTTTATCTCTTTCTAGCATTTCCATGGTTTGGAATGGACATCGGTGGTACTCTGGTAAAGCTTGTTTACTTTGAGCCAAAAGACATCACTGCTGAAGAGGAGCAGGAGGAGGTGGAGAATCTCAAAAGCATACGCAGGTACCTCACCTCCAACACAGCCTATGGCAAGACCGGTGTCCGTGATGTACACCTGGAGCTACGCAACCTGACAATCTGCGGCCGGACGGGGAACCTGCACTTCATCCGCTTCCCCACCGTTGCCATGCACAGATTCATCCAGATGGGCAGAGATAAACACTTCTCTAGCCTGCATACCACACTGTGCGCTACTGGTGGCGGGGCGTACAAGTTTGAGAACGACTTCAGAACGGTAAGGAGATGGACCACAGCATGGCTTTCAAACTGGTTTGACAGTATAATCAAATGTTTAATATACAGCTATGTGGAGTAGTATGTGGATCAATGAGATTTTATGGTGAGCTTACACTGCATCAAGAAATAGACACCAAGAAATCAAAATGTCACTAAATTTGGTTTAAAAAAGAAAAAAATGATTAAACAATAGGCTTTTTTTGAAGATTTTTTTTGTAAATTATTTTTTTATTTTATTTTAGAATAAGTAAATATATTAAATATATAGATAAATAGATAAACAGATAGATACTATTTTTGTTTATATAGATTTATATATATTTAGAATTGAATAAGCTACTGTTCAAAAAATTGGTTGGCAGGATTTTTGATATTTTTAAAATATGTTGTTTCTTATGCTCACCTAGGCTGCATTTACTCAAGCAAAAATATCTAAAAATATAACGTGATAGTGTTTTAAATATGATAATGTGAAATGTTATTACATTTAAAAAATATATTTTATAAGATATTTGTAATATTCTTTTAAATTTAATTCAAGTGATGGCAAAGCTGAATTTTCAGCAGCCATTGAGCCATTACTAATGTATTCAGTGTCACATGACCATTCAGAAATTATTCTTATGTTCTGGTTTAGCACTTAATATTACAGAAAACAGCAATATTTTTGTGGGAACTGTGATACACTTATTTTCTAAAAGAACTGCAGTTATTTGAAATATAAATCGAAATCTGAATAAATTGTAAGTCTTTAATACCACATTTGACTAATTTACTGCATCCTTGCTGAATAAAAGTATTACTTTATTATAAAAAAATCACACTGACATATTGACAAGAAAAATGTACACATCTTCATTCTGTTAAACAGTCCCCACCCCCCCACCCCTCCCCCCGAATCCCTCAGTTGTCCTCAGTGTGAAATGATGGATCTCAAAATCATACAGTCATTGTTGGAAAGGATTCAAATATAAAAACCAAAGAATTTGTGGGACCTGAAGGAGTTTTCTGAAGAACAATGTGCGGTTTAACTGTTCAGGATAAACAAGGGACTCATGAACAACTATCACTAAACAAAAAAACAGAGCTGTGAATCATTCAGGTAACAACACAGCATTAAGAAGCAAGTGTATGTAAACTTTTGAACAGGGTCGTTTTTATAAATTCAGTTATTATTTTCTCTTGTGGACTATATGTAAACGTCTTTATGTAAAATGTCTTATTCAGGTCAGTACTAAAAATAATAGCATGCATTTAGTATGATTGAAAATGATAATTTTGGTAAAATTAACATTTTGCAAATTCCGTAAATTGTGTGTAAACTTCTGGTTTCAACTGTATATATCTTGTTTTAAATATGTTTAGTTAAAAAAAGAGACAGATTTACATTCATTGTCTGTAATAAAGTATATTGTTATTTTTAAGACATAGGATTACTTTTAAACTGATGTATAAAACAGGATAATAGTGGTATACAGGATAGTTTGATAAAGTACAGACTGTTCAATGGAAGTCTAAGCATGATATTTTTCGTTAATTTAAATATGTCATCAGGAAATATGTTTAAGGGACTTGTATGTTCAGAACAATGAGTAATTATGAATCCTTCGTTTTTTTTCTTTGTAGATGGCAGACCTAGAGCTGCTGAAGTTGGATGAGCTGGACTGCCTCATCCAGGGTCTGCTGTACATAGACTCAGTCGGTTTTAACGGTCACCCTGAGTGCTATTACTTTGAGAACCCCTCCGACACACAGAACTGCATCAAGAGACCCTGTTGTCTTGACAACCTTTTTCCCATGTTGCTGGTCAACATCGGCTCGGGCGTCAGCATTCTAGCTGTGAATGAAAAAGACAGCTATAAACGTGTCACAGGCACCAGGTCAGCACAGCTGAGCAATATGCACCATACAGAAGAAACCTACAAATAGTAGTGTCAGTAACATGGACAGACCTATATAAACGTAGTTCCAAACCCGTAAGTCCTATCATCTTTGGAATACAAATTAAGATATTTTTAATGAAATCCGAAAGCTTTCTGACATGCATAGACAGCAATACAACTGGCACGTTCAAGACTCAAAAAGGTATGTTTCAGTTGCATTGCTGTCTATATAGGGTCAGAAAGCTCTTGAATTTAATCAAAATATCATAATATCTTAATTTGTGTTCCGAAAATGAACGAAGGTCTTACGGATTTGGAACGACATGAGAATGAGTATTTAACAAAAGAATGGTAATGTTTATGTGAAATGTATGTCATTTCAAGTGCATTACACTCTATGTGATCAGATCAGGGTTTTGTGGTTTTGTCCATTTGTTTCAAAAAGAAATTCACACAGGGATGTTTGTCAGGGATGTTGATAATGGCTAAAAAAGCTATTTGCTTATTGTTTACTTCTGTGAGCAACATTTGTCGAGATCCATCCATGCTGTAGAGCTTTATGACTTTACCATTTACTAACCACATGAACTTGATTGTTTCCTCGTCTCTCATGGACACAGCATCAAAAGCCTGTTAGAAGCATAAGAATACAAAATCACCTCCTGCTGTGTTCATTTTCCCCTTTGAAAGAAAATAACAAATCTGTGATCGACAGCAGAGTCGGTTGTGAAGTTCACTGACTGTCAGTCAACAGATGAGCATTGTAAATGTGGTTGTACCAGAATGGAACAGCCTTTCAGCTGTGATTGACAGATGGGAGGAGATTTGTCAGTAGCAGTCAAAGCTGATGTGCAGATCTGTCACACTTGCAGGAGGATCAGACACTTTTACTCACATTTTACAAACCCCTGTGTGTATTTCCCTGCCAGTTTGATCCTGTTCAGTTCAGTCATTTCTGTACATTCACCGTATTCATTTACACTACAGGTCAAAAGTTTGGAATAATGTTTTTAAAAGTCTTTTACACTCACAAAAGCTGTGTTTGTTTAAAATAATGTATAATCAGTCATAGTGTTTTTTTTTCCAATTTAAAATAGCTTTTATTTTATTTTTTAATTTTTTTATTATTTTTATTTATTTTTATATTTCAAAATGTACTACGTTGCTTTGTCAGCGCTGAATTTTCAGCAGTCGTTACATTTTTTCTGTGTCACGTGATCGTTCAGAAATCATTCTAATATGGTAATTTGCTACTCAGTTATTTTCAGTTATTATTACTACGTTATTAAAACTGTTTTATGTTATTATCAGTGTTGAAAACAGATTTTCTTGCTTTAATTCCAAACTATTTGTGATGTAGACCTTGCTTTGTGTTACAGTGACCACAACACTTTTATGAGCTGGTCTGTTTTTTGCAACCTTGGCCATAGGCACATAGTTTAAATTGTGGTCACAAGGTTAAATCGTATGCGTGTATGAATGCACGTGTGCACTTCAGATGTGGCTTGTAACCATGTTTTGACTCTAAATGTTTCCTTCTAATTCTTTCTCTCTCTTTAGTCTTGGTGGAGGGACGTTTTTGGGGCTGTGCTGCCTGTTGACGGGTTGCGAGACGTTTGAAGAGGCCCTTGAAATGGCAAGCAAAGGGGACAGCACCAATGTAGACAAACTGGTGAAGGACATCTATGGAGGGGACTACCAGCGCTTCGGTCTACAAGGGTCTGCGGTGGCTTCAAGGTACAAAACACTTTGTGTTTGTGTGTGTGGTGTCAAATGACAAAGATCCACAAATGAAATGTGATGCTACTGAGCTTTATTTATGGGGTGTTGCATGTAGGCTTATGTATGTGTTATTTATATATTTTAGTGGGATTTTTTTTATTATATTGATCATAGCTACACAATCTACACTGATTTAGATCTATAGTCTATAGCAATTTGTACCATCTAGGAGTGCCATGGAACTGTTGTATTATCCAGCTCAGTGTTATTGTGCAACAAGTAGATAAACTGGTCTCTGATGTGTCTGATAGGTACATAAATATGCGCTTGTGTTTTTATTATAGCTTTGGTCACATGATGAGCAAAGAGAAGAGGGACAGTATTTCTAAAGAGGACTTGGCTCGTGCAACGCTTGTCACAATAACGAACAACATTGGGTCCATCGCACGCATGTGTGCGGTTAATGAGGTGTGTTTGTGTTTTGCGTGCATATGTGTGTGTTTATCAGCGTGCAGTCAACAGCTGCTGTGTGCTGTGAGCGTCTGGCCACTCTGGGCTTCTCTACAGTGTTGCCTTGTAGCCTGGTGATCAAGCAGCATTGTACAGGGCTTTCAGGGTGTACAGAATACCATCAGAGCAGAAACTCCCAACAATATCCAGAGAATACATGGTGTTTTATCACATTAGCTAGTATCTATGACAAGATGATGATGGCAAATGCTTTGAATTTAACCAAAAAAAAGTCCATAAAAGGATTTGCTTGTGCCAGGACTCCCCCTGCTGGTGCAAAAGAAGTACTTTAGAAATAATTTAGAGTTATAAACAGGCCCATGTGGAACATACACCTGCAGAAAGAATGTAAGACTCAGCACTCTAACTGATTAAAGGGATATTTCAGCCGAAAATGAAAATTTTCCCATGATTTACTCACCCTTAAGCCATTTTAGGTGTGTATGACTTTCTTCTTTCAGATGAATACAATCAGAGTTTATTAAAGATGCTATGCATTTATAAAGTTTTAAATATTGATATTTTTCTTACACTAATGCATCCATTCACTTCAGTAGGCCTTTTATTAGACCTCACAGAGCCATGTGGAGTACTTTTTATGATGAATGGATGCACTTTATTGGACTTTAACAAAAAAAATCAACAGCCATTCACTGCCATTATAAAGCTTGGAAGAGCCAGGACTTGAATTTTTGGGTGAACTATCCCTTTAAATATTGTGTAAATCTGTTCCACAGAATTCTGTAGATTTTCTTCCAAAATAAAGTGCGGAAAATGTGAAAAACATTCATGCATTGTATCTGGGCCTGGTCATACTGAGTGATGTTTCTGTTTTGTCCTGTAGAAAATCGAACGGGTTGTTTTTGTGGGGAACTTTCTACGTATAAACACGGTGTCGACAAAGCTTCTTGCATATGCTATGGACTTCTGGTCCAAGGGCCAGCTGAAGGCCCTTTTCCTGGAACATGAGGTAGTTCTCTCTTAATTTATTTTTATTCTGTTGCATTTATTTTCTAAAGCAGCATTGTACGTGGCTTTCAGGGTGTACAGAACACCATCAGAGCAGAAACTCCCAACAACTGTTTATTTTCTCAAATTTGTGAAATACACTGTTTTTCAAAAGATTGGGGTCTCTAAATATTGTTAAATTTTTTTTTAAGTCTTATGCACACACAGGCTGCATTTATTTGATCAAAAATACAATGAAAACAGTAATATTGTGAAAACTATTACAATAATTACACTACCAGTCAAAGGTATTTGAACAGTAAGATTTTTAATGTTTTTTAAAGATGTCTCTTCTGCTCACCAAACCTGCATTTATTTGATCCAAAATAGAGCAAAATCAGTAATATTGTAAAATAATTTTACTATTTAAAATAACTGCTCTCTGTGTAAATATATTTTAAAACGTAATTTATTGCTGTGATCAAAGCTACATTTTCAGCATCATTATTCCAGTCTTCAGTGTTACATGATTCTTCACAAATCATTCTAATATGCTGATTTGCTGTTCAAGAAACATTTTTATTATTATCATTATCAATATTTAAAACAGTTGAGGACATTTTTTAGGATTCTTAGATGAATAGAAAGATCCAAAGATCAGCATTTATCTAAAATATTTTTTTTTTGGTAACATAATACAATATACCACTCAAAAGCTTAGTCAGTATAATTTTATTTATTTATTTTTGGGAAAGAAATTATAGAAATTAATACTTTTATTTAGCAGGGATGCTTTAAATTGATCAAAAGGATGATAAAGACATTTATTTTACAAAACATTTCTATTTCAGATAAATGTTCTGTTCTTCTGAACCTTCTATTCATCGAAGAAACCTAAAATAATTCTACTCTGCTGTTTTCAACATAATAATAATATTAATTATTAATAATTAATAATAAAAATAATAATATTTTTGAGCAGCAAATCAGAATATTAGAATGATTTGTTAAGGATCATGTGACTGGAGTAATGAAGCTAAAAATTCAGCTTTGAAATCACAGGAAAAAATTAAAATTTATTAATATATTCAAATAGAAAACAGTTATTTTAAATAGTAAAAATATTTCAGAATTTTACAGTTTTTGCTGTATATTGGATCAAATAAATTAATTTTAATATGCCAAAATATTTAATCATATTATCAATGTTAAAAATAGTTGTGCTGCTTAATATTTTTGTGGATACTTAAGGATTCTTTGATAAATAGACAGTTAAAAATAACTGCATTTATTTCTTCACAATTTTTTTTTTTTTTTTTTTACTGGAACCGGTATTGTAATGACAACATGTATGTTTACATGCACACTTATATGTGTATATGTGCATTTCAGGGATACTTTGGAGCCGTCGGTGCTTTTCTAGAACTGCTGAAGTCGTCTGATGACCCATAAAGGAAAGAAATCATCATCTCTGATGATCCAGAAGCTGCTTTAAGACTAAGAAGCTCCAAAAGGAAAACTGGAATACTGGGAACACTGGGAATTTTTGAAAGAAGCCATCATAGTAATTTACCTGTAAATAACCCTTAAAATAAGATTCTAATATTTTTATGAATAACTTAGTCTCAGCCTCAGACTGTCGACACTAATGGAACCTTATTGTTCGGTTGTTTTCCGGTTGTTGTTTTCCTTTTATACTGGTTGTAAATATCATTGTGTAGTGAACAGGGAGAGTTTATTGATGGCCAAAACCTGCTGTGTTCAAGTTTTGATATTCTTAACCTGCCACCAGGTGAGAGTGTATTCAACGTTAACTGCTTTCTGTTTCTAAGCCTGGTTAAATAATGGACCTTTTAGGGTGTTTTGTGTTAAACTGCTGTTCAGACCCCGAATGATGTTTGAAACACTGTTCAAGTTGATTTTTAAGCCTCAGATGCAGTTAAATGTGTGACGATCTCTATACAGTCTCTATACAGCATAACGCAACCTTTTTTGGTTGCCTGTCCTTTCATTCGAATTCTTCACTACCATTAACAGTTTTCCATGCGTTTGTGCATGAAAGTAATATTAAACCTGAATCAGTTCACTCATCAGAATAGATATATTTACACTGATTCACACAAAGCCTTTACTAAGGATACACAGAAAGCTCAGGGTGTCTCACTTTAATTTTGAGAGGGAATTCTGTGGGACCAAGTGGCCAATTTGACACTTACTTCAGATATAAAGCTCCCCTAACATCCCACATTTTTGTTCTCTTTGTCCAGCTTTGCCTCTTTTTCCATCCTGCCTTTTCCCATTCTTTTTCCTATCTAAACCAAAGCTACTTCAATCATCTTTTCTGAATGCACACAGTTATATGCATATACCTCCTCTTTGGTTGCCTTCCTCTTATCTAGAATGGTACTAAGAGTACTCTACTCAGCCGTGTGATGACAAAACAGAAAGATTAAGTCAGTATGACAGCAGTTACCCACAACCCCCCATTCCTCAGTATTCATATATCAAACATGTTTAGACAGTTCAAAGACTTAGCCATTGTGTTTCCATTGTAGTGCCAAAGTGAGACGGGGAGGAGTCAAACCAGACAGCCTGTCAATGCAAGCATTCCTGCTTTGCCAGGCCATGTACCACGTTACTTCTCCTAAAAGTTGCCTAGCATTTGAGTATTTCTAAGATCAAGTTCAATGTCATTAAAAACAAAAACACCACTCCCTTACTAGTTAACTCTGTTCAGTTCTTTTGCTCTCGTTCTTGCCTTTTATGGGACTGTTCTCTTCTTTTAACCTCTGTGGCTGTTTTTAGGTTGCTTTTATGTGGTTCTTGTTTTTTTTCATTAACTTTTTTGTTAATTATTTTAACTGAGTTTTTCAGGGTAACTTCATAGAAGAAACTGAATTTGATTTTGGGGACCTCACATGTCAACTGCAATATTTTCTTTTTTTTCTTTTAATATTTTATGTCTTTTTTAATTTAATTATGGCTTTGGTTGGCCTTGTATATTTTGCATTAAATTATTTAACAGCATATTTTGGGTACAACATTTGGCTGCAATTCACAGTCAGTGTGTGATTTTATTTTAATTTTATTATTGTTTGTCATCACTGGAATTTTTGAATGAAAATGATCTGGTTTTAAACCCCTCTTTCTAGATTAGGATGCTTTTTCATTTGTACACCAAACAGTGTATCAATATGAGAGCTGAATGCTTTATGGATGATTAACATTAATGAAGATTGTTCATTTATGGTACTGACACATTGTTCTTGCCACACAATCTTAGATGCAAGTATGAGCATGTTTCAAGTGTTCAAGCCTGTGTTATTGCACTGCACAATTCTATGCTATACTTACAGCTTTCATGTATTGTGATTTAGACTTCAGTCCACAAAATACAGCTTCATGTTTTGCAAACATTGATAAGGTTGAAGTAACTTTTGCTGTCACACCAGTAAGAAGCAAAACCAGCTGCCAGTTACAGCAGTCTTGTTTAGTAAAGAAACAAGGCACAGACTTTTGAGTTTAAAAGCTGTATTAGTCTAAATCATAGACCGTTGTACTAATACTGTTAATGTATATGGTTCTCTCCCTGTGAAAGGTGACCTTTCACTCCTCTTGCTATGCAGTAAAGTCAATTGCTCTGAATGTTGTTTGCTAAAAGCAGCTTGGTTGAGAGAGTTGTGCAGTTTTATGAAACTAGCTGCTCGTGTCCTGTCTGCCACTTTTTGTTATTAACCCTGTTATAAAGAGTGAAATAATTATTGTACTTGTCCTGTGTCTGTGTTTTCTTTTGCTTTCTATGGACTTTTTTTAAACAAATTCTCTTTTGAGTTGCTTGTTTGATGCTACTTTAGTTGATACTGCTGCTATGCTGTTATGGGCCATTCTACTGAATTGGGCCAAAGTCAGAGTTGGAAACGTCTTGTAAAAAAATGTGTATATATGCAAATTGTATAATATCCAATTTCTAGTAATTGTGCAGTTAATTCTGATATTGTATTTTCTGAAAGTTTTGTAATATTTGTCCTCTCCCGAAATTTGTCCCTACTGAAACACAGTAATAACAATTTTATAAGAAGGGCTATATTGACCTTACATCTAGATTGTAAATCCATTATTATGGTAAATCCATAACAGTTACATTTGTAACAATATTTCAAGTGTAATTTATGAAATTTGTTGTATTTTAAATCCAATTTTTCTTTGTAAAAAGCAAAAAGTTGATCATGCAGCTTTCAAAGTTAAGAATTCATTAGTTTACATTATATACATTAAACCACAAACTATCATAACATCTTAGATGATAATTCAGTATACTTTATTTTTGACAAAACCTTATAGCACCATTGTGCTGCGGGCGACCCAAGTTCTGAACACATATAAAAACTAAATGTTATGGAATAATTCCCAAAAAGGTGTGCTTAATTGCAGAAAAAAGGTGTTCAGGAGTGACATTCCTCAATTTTTTAGACTTTTGAACACATTTATCTCAAATTGATGAGACCAATCTACTCACACCTTGTAGCTATGACAGCAATCATAGCTATGATCATAAATTTATGGGTTTAGTTAAAATAGATTAAAACATAAACTGTTTCGGTAGTGACATGAAAAATGTGGGACAGAAAATTTAGAATTTACAAAGAAAACATTTTTTTTTTTTAACTTTACTTTTTAAAAGAATCAAAAAGATACTTTTAAAAACAACAATGGAAATAATATAAAAAATATTTCAATATCATTTTAATAAGTTAAAATTTAGGGGTTAGGATTTGGGACAGCCACCTCCCAAATAAAAGTACCCAATAAATTATGATTTTATATATATTAAGCTTACTGATATTTTAAATATGATTGTGGGTTTCAGTAGATAATAGAAGGATCTTAATAAACATCTTAGAATACGTAAATGCTTTTTAAATGCGTTTTTTGGTTGTGGGACAGCAGTTGGCACCAATTCTGTAGAATGGCCCTTATATGTGATTGTACAAACATGTAGCCTAAATGTTGCTGTCTTAGTTTTTCTCCTCTCAGAAATCATTGAAGCCACTCTGTGTTGAGCTTTATGGCTTTATTAAGAAAATATGAGAGATTTGATCTGTGTGATTCACTGGGTTTAATCGGATACTGTGCATAGACTCAAGAAAGGACATTTTAAAGAATAATAAAGTTTTAAAACAAAAATGGCTTTTATTCAGTATTAATTGTTTACTGTTAATCAATGGTCTTAGAAGTGAACCCACTGAAAAAATGGCCACTTTAATGTTATTTTTAATTACTGTCATATTTTAAATGCTTACACTTCATAAGTGCACACGTTTGTGATAGTACATATTTGTGAGTACAAATCTTACCCGTTTTGTAACACATGTACCAATGTAGAGTTATTTAGTAAACCAAACTGAACCTGAGAGAAGGCACGAGGACAAAAAGTCAGGGACAATCAAACTATTCAATACCCCCAAAAAACGTAGACAGATGCTATTCAAAAGCAAATGAGTGGCTCACCTTGCCCCCTAGGGTAATATGCATGGGCAAATCGCTGTTCCCCTGTTATCTAATGACTTTGGAAGCTTTGGTTTGAACCCTAGGAACTCAAAACAGACGGTGAGGGCGGGGGCTTAAAAGTACATAATCTTTTACATATCAAAATATGTTTCACTTGGGGCTTTTTTGTTACATATCAGTATATGTTTCACTTGGGTCAGTGATTACAAAAGTTCGTTTACAAGACATTTTGAGCTTGTATTTTCACCTGACCATAAACAGAACGCATTGGACAAAACTAAAAACGTATTATTTAAAACTTTATTGTAGAGTTACATTTTAAATATATATCTCAAGGAGCTAGTATAGTTATACAATTGTTTTAAAGTTGACAGCTAACTGTAGGCTGCTAAGGGGAAATTGACCAAATAAGTGTTTGGGTTATTTAAGATAGACTGTGTACTGAAAACGTCCCATTGAAATTCCATTAAAACAGTCGACCCCCCTGAAAGTCATTGTATAATATGCACACAGAGAGGGGTGAGAGAGAAAACATCGACCCAGGACTGCAGTTAACGGTAGTTTTAGACCACTTGAAAGCATGCAAGAGGTCCCCTCTACTTCCACCTCGCGTTGGCTGGCTGTAGTTTCCGCCCTGTTGATCTGTCCAAGCGCGCACGCCGCGCAGTGATGCAGAGCCATGTGCGCCAATGTGTACCACACTTTGGAGGAGAGCAGTGCTTGTTTTGGTTCCTCGTCTGCTCTAGTTTCTGTACACTGGGAGATGTGTTTCAGAGTAAGTGCGTTTCTCTTTGACCTCTTCAAACGTTCAGTTATGTGTTTTGTTGTTTGTTGTTCAGAAAAAACTCCCCAAGTGGTTGTACACAACTGTTATGACTCGTTTCATCTACTAATTTATAATTGTTTATCGAGCTAATATTTAGAACATTTCATGCTTGCACCTATGATGATTGGTTACAACTATTCAGTTCTTCATGTTTTTGGCTCTATTATAAAATGTTCATAGGATATGCATATTACATTCCTTTAGTTGTTAATACATTAACATGTTTCTCTTTATATCACTGTTGAAAATAGTTGTGCTGCTAACTTTTTTGGGAACTGATTTTTCAGGATTTTCTGATGAATATAAAGTTAAAAAGAATTGCAGTTATTTAAATTTTAAGTGTTTTGTAACATTGTAATGTCTTTACTGTCACTGTTGATCGATTTAATGCAGAATAAAAGCATTTATTACTTAAAAACTACATTAAAAACATCTTACTGACCCAAATGCTTGGGTCAGTATGTTTTTAATTATGACTGTTTCTCATTTGTTAAGTTTTAGAAGATGTACCTTCAGTGAAGCAGCCTGTTGAGTCTTTAATTTAGGGACGGAAAGTCATCGCATCAGGTCTGGCTCTGGTTTGCTGGACATACATTGAGGTAAGTCTATACCAGTCAAGCTATACCACCAACAAAGTTGTTTGGCTGAATGCAGCTTTGCTCCATATCTGCTAAGTTTTGCAATAAAGTAACTACTTTTGTCCCATGAAGTAGTTCTTGGCCCTCTCTTTTGGCATTGATGAAGACACGCTGTGTTCCTTGCCTCCCTTTGGATCAGACCAGTGTGTGTGTAGTAACTTTGTCACTGTCTGTACCATGGAGTGTATATGTGGCACAACTCAGCCTGGAACAAATTTACTTAAATTTCTTTATTTTGCTCTTACTTACTAACCATAGAGTTGTGTCACACATTCATTAGGGTGAGCAAATGATGACAAGAATGTTAATTTTCTGGCTAAACTAACCCATTTATCTCTGAGACATATGTGGTACATTTTAGTAAATAATCCAAGGCACCGCAGTGTCACAATAACAATGGAGTTTTTAAATTATTATTATTATAATTTTTTTTTTACACAGACTGATTTAGATTGCACATTTTGAAAAGAAGGCTAAAGTTTACAAATTTAATGTTTCTGTTGCAGATTCTGCTTGATGGCATTTACGAGCTCATAGATGAAAACAAGAAGGAACAGAAGTAATGCGAGAAAAACAGCAAGTAAATACGTCCCAAACAGAGCCGGAGAGAGCAAAACCAGCTAAAACTGGATCGAAAAGGAAACAAGAGGCTGAAAAGAGTGAGGGAGTGAGGGAGAGGATGAAGAGAGGAAGCATCTTGTCCAGCAAAAGTTTAGAGATGAGTGAAAAAAAAACACATCCAGTGGCCGCACCGGATGGTGGATGGGGCTGGATGATCGTGGCCGGATGTTTCCTAACCACTGTTTGCACACGTGCAGTCACTAGGTTAGTCCTCCCCCAGGATAATATGTGTATATATGTTCACTTCTTAACTTACCAGGAGTTAAGGTGATTCTCTCATGCCACTTCTGTTTTTGTTAGTTTGACATGAGATTACATTAAATTAAATTAAATGCTGCAGGAATTGCCCTTAAATTCAACCCAGATTCTGATGTTCTCTTGTGTTTTTAAATTCTGTGCCACTAGCCAAAAGTGAATTACTCATGTCTTCCAATATTAAATCATTAAATAAGCAAAATAAGTACTCCAGGAAAAATACCCAGTTTTGGATGGTGATAAAAATGTTGTGCTTAAAAGGAATAAAATGAATGTTGCACTAAGCACCAGGAGACCTTTATCAAATCTGCACTTTCTCATGCTGGTTGCAGGTGCGTTTCCATCTTTTTTGTGGAATTCCAGTCATACTTTTCCAGAGATTATTCTGCAACTGCATGGATACACTCTCTGCTGGACTGCACTACAATGTTGTGTGGTAAGACTCATGCCAACATAAAAAAAAATTCTCCAATGTTCTTTCTGTAGAAAAACTCTGTGACAGCTCAAACTGTATAAAACTATATTGATTTTAGGAGAACTTTGTTTTCAAAAAAAGGTCTCTGTTGACAGGTTTACAGTGCATAGTCCACTCTAAACCAGATCTTATCTTGCTACTGGTGAGAAAGAATATTCACAGAAACACCTTTTGATATTTATGTGAAGGCCTTGGTTAAATGTTCTGGGATCTGGTTTTTCACAATTCTTTACTTAGTTTAAGCAGTTAGATATAATATGTTATGGTATTTGACGAACATTTGAAATACATACACAATATTTATTAACCTTAAAGATAAGCATATACCTAACAGCACTGTAGAGGTTCATGAAAAACTTACAAAATGCTTTTTAAAGGAATCTTTTCTGCCCATCAAGGCTATGTTTATTTGATTAAAAATACAGAAAACAGTAATGTTGTGAAATATTATTGCAATTTAAAGTAGTGGTTTTCTATTTTAATATACTTTATCTGTGGTGCAAAGCTGAATTTTCAGCATCATTACTCCAGTCTTCAGTGCCACATGATCTTTTTTTATTATCAATGTTGGAAACAGTTGTGCTGCTTAATGTTTTTTTCTGGAACCTGTGATACATTTTTCAGGATTTTCAGGAGAAAATAACAGCATTTATTTGAAATAGAAATCTTTTGTAACAATATACACTTTATTCACAATATTTACTTCTTTGAAAGAAATTAATACTTTTATTCATTAAGGATGTGTTAAATTGATAAAAAGTGATAGTATTTACTTATATTGTTAGAAAAGATTTCCAATAACTGATGACAATTTAGCTTTGCATCACAGAAATAAATTATATTTGAAAGTATATTAAAATGGAAAACATTTCAGTTTGCCATAATATTTCATAATATTACCTTTTTTCTGTTTTTTTTTTAAATCAAATAAATGGAATTTTGATGAGCATAAGAGACTTCTCTAAAAAAACATTAAAAATCTTACTGATCCCAAACATGTATACATCAGCCGAATGAATAAGCTTTCTAATTATGTATGGTTTGTTAGGATAGGACAATACTTGGCTGAGATACAACTATTTAAAAAAAAAATCTAAATATTGAGAAAATCACCATTAAATTTGTCCAAATTAAGTTCTTAGCAATGCATGTTACTAAGCAAAAAATTAAGTTTTGATCTGTTTAAGGTAGGAAATGCACAAAACTATGTACAAATGTACAAAAACATGATCTTTACTTAATATCCAAATGATTTTTGTCATAAAAGAAAAATCGATAATTTTGACCCATACAATGTATTTTTGGCTATTGCTACAAATATATCTGTGATACGTAAGACTGGTTTTGTTGTACAGGGTGATAAATTATAATTTAATAAATTTATAAAAAATAGTACTGAATCTTAATAGTGTCAATTTTTCAGTCATACCATGAAAACAATAAGAATTTCCACTATCATGCTATCTACTACTTTCTCTTCACCCTTTTTCTCTTTCTCTCGCTACAGCTCCATTGGGTAGTTATATCGGGAATCGCCTCTCTTCTCGTATAGCTATCATGATAGGTGGGCTTCTGTCCTCTGCTGGTCTGCTGCTCAGCTCACTGGCCACCAGCGTGGAGTTCCTGTATCTCACACTGGGTGTTCTTACAGGTTTGATAAAGATTTGCACACACACACTTACATACACACCTTCCATTTCAACTGCACTGATAATCATAATTTGTGGGAAGCTAATGTAAGTCACATTTACCATTATATGTGACCCTGCACCACAAAACCAGTCTTAAGTAGCATGGGTATATTTGTAGCGATAGCCAAAAACGGGTCAAAATTATCGATTTTTCTTATAGGCCAAAAATCATTAGGCTATTAAAGGAGAAGTCCACTTCCAAAACAACAATTTACAAATAATGTACTCACCCCCTTGTCATCCAAGATGTTCATGTTTTTCTGTCTTCAGTTGTAAAGAAATTATGGTTTTTGAGGAAAGCATTTCAGGATTTTTCTTCATATAATGGACTTCAATTGTGCCCCCAATTTTGGACTTCAGAATGGAGTTTAAATGCAGCTTCAAAGGGCTCTAAATGATCCCAGCCGAGGAAGAAGGGTCTTATCTAGTGAACGTAGGCGGATCGACAGACCAAGTGTTTACAAAGTGAACGCGCAAAGACTAAGAAAGTGCAAGTAAATCAAATGCTGATTACAAACCAAAAAGGTACAACGTGAAACGTACAACATTTCGGAAGTTCAAAATCGGGTCTATTATATGAAGAAAAATCCTGAAAAGCTTTCCTCAAAAACCATAATTTCTTTACGACTGAAGACAGAAAGACAGGAACATCTTGGATGACAAGGGGGAGAGTAAATTATTTGTAAATTGTTGTTTTGGAAGTGGACTTCTCCTTTAAGTAAAGATCATGTTCCATGCTGATATTTTGTAAATTTCCTACCGTAAATATATCAAAACTTCATTTTTGATTATATGCACTGCTAAGAACTTCATTTAGACAACAAGGTGATTTTCTCAATATTTTGATTTGTTTTGCATCGTCAAGTAGATTCATCTCGCCAATTACTGTCCTATCCTAACAAACCATATATCAATGTAAAGCTTATTTATTCAGCTTTCGGATGATATTTAAATCTCAATTTAAAAACAAATGACTCTTATGATTGGTTTTGTGGTCCAGGCTCACAAATCAGTTTGCAAGGCAGGCATATTCGTAGTTTTGATAAGTAACCCTAGTGTTTTTCTACACAGGTGTGGGATTTGCTCTCAGCTACACCCCTGCAATTGCCATGGTGGGTTCTTACTTCAGCGAGAAAAAAGCACTGGCTTACGGGATCGCCATGTCAGGCAGTGGCATCGGAACCTTCATACTAGCACCCGCTGTCCAACTCCTCATTGAGTTCTTCTCCTGGAGGGGCGCGCTGCTCATTCTGGGGGGTTTGGTGTCCCACCTGTGTGTCTGTGGAGCCCTTATGAGGCCTTTGGAAGGCCAAAGAGGCAGGCAGAAAGAGATGGATTTGGAGGGTGGCAAAAAGGTTGATTTCCTAAATGTGAAACTTGCTGATGCAGTGTATAATATCGAGGTGAGTGCACAGGAACAGAAATCAGTGGAGGTAAAACATATGGATAAAAGAGAGAATAATGAACATGCTGAGAATACGCAGAGCGATGGAAAACAACGGATGGAGGCAGGTGAGTCAAAGCCCTCTGATGCAAAGCAAACACACTCCGATGTGGAAATAAACCTTAGACAGGATCTAGCAGAAGACTCAGTGACTGTGAGCAGAAACACAGATGAATGGGACAAAGAATCAAAACCAAAGTGCTCAGAGACAGATATGTCTTTGGACTGTTTGCCCACCAACCAGGAGAGCACAGCTATCCCAGAATCAAAATCAGAAGCAAACACAAACCACAATACTTTGGCACAGTCAAAAGTGGCAAACACAAAATTACTGAAGGAGTCCCGAGACAATGTATGGTCTATCATAAGGAAAACAGTATTGAGAGAATATTCATTCCTGTTGATACCAGACTTCTTGTTGCTGTTGGTGTCCTTCCTGTTCCTTGCATATGGCTGCAGTGTGCCATTTGTGTATCTTGTGCCATATTCCCTGAGTGCAGGCGTCAGCCCTCAACAGGCAGCATTACTCATGTCCATACTTGGAGTGTCAGGGATTGTCGGTACTATCACTTTTGGATGGATTGCAGATAGAAAGTAAGTGATTTTTTTTTTTCTAATTTTCCCATAAATTGCAATTTTACAGATTTAAATGGACTGTTCACCCAAAAATGAAAATTCTGTCAATAATTACACACCCTCATGTCGTTCCAAACCTGTAAGATATTTGTTCTTCCTCAGAAAACAAAGTGATGAAATCTGAGAGATTTCTGACCCTGCATAGACAGCAATGCAACTAAAACATTTTATGGCCCAGAAAGGTAGTAAGAACATCAATGAAGTAGTCCATGTGAAATCAGTGGTTCAACTGTAATGTTATGAAGTTATGAGAATACTTTTTGTGTGCAAAGAAAACAAAAATAACAACTTTATTCAACAGTTTCTTCTCTTCAGTGTAAGTCTCCACCATCATTCACAAGAGTATTACGACGCATGCAACACAGGAGCCGCATCTGTATATTTTGGTTCGAATAAGTAAGGCTGGTTGCGTTGCTGTCTATTCAGGGTCAGAAAGCTCTTGGATTTCATCAAAACTATCTTAATTTGTGTTCCGAAGATGAATAAAGGTCTAACAGGTTTGGAACGACACGAGGGTGAGTAATTAATGACAGAATTTTCATTTTTGGGTGAACTATCCCTTTAAAATCCCCTTAAAAAAACATGCCTGTGATATTTTTAAATTCATGTTCAAGTTTTCCAATGTAGACTGAGTCTAAACATTCAGTACGATCAACCCTATCCGTTTGTTAAGTCACACGTCACCTTTTCTGGGTCCAAACGCTCAATCAGATACCAAAAGCAAATAACACACAGTGCTAACTGTTATCTCTATACTGAAATCTTATCTGGCCACACAGCAATTCATCTTTTCTGAATCATTAAAATATTGGGGTCTGAGATGGCGTGGGACTTTAGTGTACACTGTGAGTTTTTAAAAGCTTGTTTTTTTTAAAATAGCTGTGTTATTAATGAATAGTGCTCATCAGTGGTTGTTGAGATGATATTCTCACCTAAAACAGAGTAGAGACTTGGACCCGGAAACAGTTTCCGATATGCCATGACTTAACAAGTGGATTCAGAACTGGCCTGTGTCCTAAATCACATACTCTTGGAATAAGTTAAAAGCGATTACTTCGTAACCTAAAAAAATATATATTCTACATAGTATGAATGTAATCCATATGTAATGGATGCATGCTTCAGAATCTCGGTAGAAGAAATAGGTCATTCGGGTACTTTTTGTGTACTGTTTTATAAATGTTGTGAATTCAGACGTACTACTCTTTTCACATACTGTTTTTCACCTGCTATATAGTAGAGAAGTATACAATTTTGGATGCAGTCCTGGTGGCTGTACTTATACAAGAACTACCAGAACACCATACTGCAGTACTGGAGTTTCCTGTACTACTTATTCAATGGCACTGCACCACTACTACTGTCGTTTTTTATGATTCCCATCTTTAAAGGGATAATTCACTAAAAAATGAAAATTCTGTCATAAATTACTCACCCTCATGTATTTTCAATATCCTTTGTTCATCTTCGGAACACAAATTAAGATATTTTAGATGAAATCTGAGAGCATTCTGACTCTGTATAGACAGCAACTTTGCTTTCTTTGTGCACAAAAAGTATTCTCTTAGCTTCATAAAATTACGGTTGAACCGCTGATGTCACATGGACTGTTTTGTTAATGTCCTTACTGTCTTTCTGGGCTTTGAACGTTTTAGTTGTGTCACTGTCTATTTAGAGTCAGAAAGCTCTCAGACTTGCAACAGAAATATCTTAATTTGTGTTCTGAAGATAAAAGAAAGTCTTATGGGTTTGGAACAACTAGAGGGTGAGTAATTAATGACAAAATTTTCATTTTTGTGTGAACTATCCCTTTAATGCTGTGGTTTGATCTGTATCTATGTGCATTTGTGTTCAGGTGTTTGAGGCCATATAGAGTGGTGAGTTACATGCTGGCTGTGGGGTCAGAAGGTCTGAGTTGTCTCTTTCTGCCTCTGCTGAATGGTTTTTCCCTGCTCGTCCCATTTTCTCTCATCTACGGCTACTTTGATGGAGCCTACGTGGCACTTATTCCTGTGGTGACCTCTGACACTGTCAGCTCCACCCACTTGACCTCAGCTCTGGGAGTTGTTTACTTTCTTCATGCCATCCCCTACCTCATCAGCCCACCTATTGGAGGTCAGAGCAAATTTTATACCTTCTATCTATTCTTCTATTTCTATTTTTAACTAAATGAGTGCTTCATGATCATCTCTCTCAGGTTGGCTAGTGGATCAGACAGGCTCCTACACGGCTACTTTCTTCCTCAGTGGAGTCGCTCTGATCTGCAGTGCTGTGATTCTGGCTGCTGTGAGAGTTATCATCCGCTGCACTAGAGGGAGCTCTTGCTTAAACTGACTCACAACCAGGTACACAGGAGAGTTCTATAGCAGTAGAAAAGTACAGCAACATTTCTGTCAAGAAACAGTTAGATGGTTTGCCACAAATACAAGCTCTTCTATAGCATTAATGGACACAGAACTGACCAAAAGAACACACTGCTGTACTGCCGAAAAACAGGATTTGTGTTCCAGCTGGTTAAAGCCTTTGGTGATTTTACTAGTGAGTTACTAGTCAAATGCTCCAAATATTTGAATGTTTGAATATTTGATACTTTTTGTTATTTTTATGTGCGTCTCTCTCTGCTTTGTACACTGCTTCATTCACAGCTCAGTATTTTTATAATGTACACTACCGTTCAGAAGTTTGGGGTCTGTAAGATTTAATGTAAGAGAATGCTCAGTAAAGGTGCATTTATTTTATTAAAAAATCCTGTAAAAACAGCAGTTTATTACAAATATCGAAGTGTTATTTCAATTTAATTTTTTGAAATATACATTAAAATGTAATTTTTTTTTCCTGTGATGGCAAAACTGAATGTTCAGCATCATTATTCCAGTCTTCAGTGTCACATGATCCTTCAGAAGTCATTCTAATATGCTAATATTGGTGCTTATTATTATTATTATTGGCGTTTCTTATTATCAGTGTTAAAAACAGTGTAGTACAGAATATTGACTTTACGTCACTTTTGATCACTACTTTCACAATAGTCACTTTTGATCAGTTTAATGTGCTTACTGACCCCAAAATTTTGAAAAGAAGTGTATACAATACACCACTGTCAACCTCACTGTCCTAAAAACATAATCAAATATCATGCTTTTTAGTGTCATAAATTTGTTACTCATTTTGGTACTGCAGTCAATATGGTAGCTCACGGCTCAGATGGAATCAGCTCCACATTTTGTATTTTAAATGTTTTGAATTCTACGTTTATAAATCTGGCAAAATGCAATGTTTTTCTTTTCTAATTATGCATCTACAAAGCTTTCTTTGGAGTTGGATATTATGTGTGAGCCATTCAGAGAATGCCTTTGTGAATAGACTTTATGGATGAAAAACATGGCTAAATTATTGCCAGGGAAACAAGAATAATATGAGATGCTATATGTAAACAGTATCAGATCACCTGTATTTCATAAAAAGGTCATGGACAATATTGTGCCTTTGAAAAGAATTATGGGTATTCAACAAGAAGAGAAACAAATTACAGCAATCTTTTGATTTACATTTTTAGAAAGTACATCAACTACCTTGTGACTCTGAACAATACAATTTGTTTGTGTGCGACCTTGTTTTGTGCTGGAACTCTGTTACAATTATTTTCAGTTTGTCACAGTGTATTTTTATTCTCTCCACTGGCAAGCCACAAAGTTCCTTAGGAAAATGTGATAACAGAAAATGGTAATGTTTGGAAATCACTCAATTTGTGAGATGTTTACATGCACCCTTATTATAATGAGCTTTAGGCAATGTTGTGATTAAAATCATGTAAACAATACCTTGATTAAATGAGTGCAAATAAGCTCATAATCATAGTAACCATAATAGTAGTAAAATTTGTATACACTTAATCGCATCTGTTCCACTTTGACAAAATGAGCCTGTGCTCAAGAGACAAACACAGATGATATGTGTTGTTCCCACAGCTCCATGAATGAATTCCATGACATTCAGAAGTTTTCCCTCCACTCTGAATCGCTGAACTCAGCAAAAGCAACCCTTAGTTGCATGTTTATCACTAAATAACCAAATAACTGTCCAGTACATTCACAAAACGTTTTTTTGCATTTGACTTAAGTGGATTAAGTGGCCAGTAGCGCACAAACTGTATGTTCATCATCTGTGCTGTGCGTGTCAGTATGTGACTAATGGCAGCAAATGTAAGCACACCTTTTAGCGAATAAAATCTGAGTCAGAAAGAGCTTTTATCACCAAGTATGCTTGCGCATACTAGGAATATGTGTTAGTGTCATTAGCTTTCAGTACACAGAGACAGCAACAACATACAGACAATAAACATAAGATGAGAATAAAATACACATATGTATTCTCATCTTATTTTTCTATGTTTTGTCTATTTATATTTACATATGTGTATTTTATTCTAAAATAAAATAATGACAATTTCATTTGAACAGGAGTGAAGAGGTTTGCTTATGTTATGTAAACATCTTACTGTGATAAATCTAATCAGTTAGAAATTAGAAAATACATGTACATTTTATTTGAAACAGCAACACATCTGTAGCCATATCGATATTGCTATGAAGGTCTCAAAGCAGTTAAAAGTGTTTTTTCCTCAAAATATTATTAAGTACTTCTATACTCTATACTTCTATTTTGTTTGTGACCTCTCATTTCTGGGATATCTGCGCTCTTCAAGTAATAAACTATCAGATTCTCTTCAGAAAATGCTTAATTTCCTCACACTGAGGGTCTCTGCCATTCTCCACAATTTTCTGAAGAATCCTTATGCTCTTCTGTTTTTCGTATGAGATATTTTGGATTTCTGCTACTTTCTTGTGAAAGCTGATTGATTCTTGATTTCGGTTAGTGGTATATAGATGCCAGGCGTAGCTGTGGTAAATATACTGTTGTCTATAGGGAGAAAGATCTTTCTCTGACAGGAGCTGCTGGTAAATCTCATCTGCTCTCTCAGTGTTGCCTGCATAATAGTGCATTGATGCTAGGGCTACCTTTTCTCTGAGTGAGTCAGAATAATGTCTAACAACCTTCTCAAAGAGTCCAATGGATTTCCTAGCCAAGGGGTCCGTTTCTTGTCTGTATATCTTCTCCTCCCAAACCTTCCATTTGTAACAATTTGCCAGGTGTTTCAATGCTAAGGTTGATTCGGGGAACTTTTCTTGAACCCTCTCTGCTTCTTTAATAGCTCTATCTTTAGAAATGTTTCCAAAATACTTGAGAATATTACTCAAACCCTCCAGGTCTCCACTTTCAAGAGTTTTGTCTAGTAAACCTTGCATCTCTCTCTCACTGTCTCCTGGTTGCACTTCAGACTGTTTTAGTAAATAAAGAGCATGAAGGAACAAACTGTTTGGTTCCTTCTCATGTGCAGTTGTTACCTGCATTAGAATGTCTGCCTTAAGCTCTGAAGGGCATTTATTATTTACATATGCTTTGCTCATGGCTACGGCAAGACCTTTGTGCCATTCGTTCCTTTCTGGTTCTGCTTCTAAAGCCATCTTAAAACAATCAATCGCTTTGCACTTCTTGGACTTGTCAAACTTCACCAGTGTCCAGCCCTTTTCTCCACTGACCTCAGGATGTAAAGTGCATCCTGGTGGAGCAGGATGCATTTGCTGAAGCCCCTCCACCTCTTCTAGGTATCCTTTGCTCTTATCCATCTCTCCCATAAGGAAGTAGACCCAAGCCAGGTTAGCTTTGTTAACCTGCAGCCGGACTCCAGCTTCTTCTGTTCCCTGCTTCTGCATCTCACTTTCTGCTTTCTGCAGGTACGTCAATGCCTCTGAGTTGAAGCCAAGAGCCTGTTGGATGTAGCCCAGCAGGTTGTAATGATTAACCAGCCAGGTGCATCCCTTCTCTACTTTGTCTTCCATGTTCTTCTGTAAATCTTGGAGCTCGTTTTTATTGCACCCCAGATCCCAGGTGAAGTGGCATTCCAGCTTCTCAAGGAGGGATTTTAGAGGACAACTGAAAAAAAGGGATTACTTCCAGGTCAGTACTACCAGGTAAAGGTCCCTTATTTTCATATAATATCAGACCAGTGTGCACACCAGGAACAGGGAACCTCAGTTTGACCTAAACTGCAAAACAAAGAAAAATAGGGGAGGTGGTGGAAGGTCTCGAGAGACAAAAGAATGATCTCATCTAAATGTTTGATCATTGACATTTGTGTTGATTCAGTTATGTGCTAGGACATATTTGTATTGTTAGGGAGATACATGCATTTGAAAGCATACATCAGTGCTAGATGGTGCAATGGGGTAATTTTGGTTGCACACCAGTCTGCATTTGAAAGGAAGTGTGATTTCACACATTGAATTGAATTAATTAACTAAAATAAAACTGAAAACAAAATAACAGTCCGATATTTTGTGTTGTTTATCAATCTCACCAAAAGGCCAAACAGACATTCACTATTTATTGAATCAAGTGTTGATTTTGATTATGGTCTTTTTAGCTTCTTTGCGTTGTTTGGTTCATTGTATTAATATTTTACACGCACCTAAGATGTGTTACGCAAACAGGTGATTGATAAATAATGTATCAAATATATATTTCATATTTTGTTTGCTTTAGTTATTGATTGTCATCAGGATGTGAAGCAACCATCAACTAGTATAAAAATAAAATAAAAAATGTTTTTTTTTTTTTTTTTTAAATATTGTTAGGATAGGACAATATTTGACTGAGATATAACTATTTGAATATATGGAAACTGAGGGTGCAAAAAAATCTAAATATTGAGAAAATCACCTTAAAAGTTGTCCAAATGAAGTTCTTAGTAATGTATATTACTAATCAAAAATTAAGTTTTGATATATTTTACATAAGGGATTTTACATAATATCTTCATGGAATATGATCTTTACTTGATTTTCTAAGGATTTTTGGCATAAAAGACCCATACAGTGTATTTTTGGCTATTGCTACAAATATACCCCAGCAACTTAAGACTGGTTTTGTGGTCCAGGGTCACATATGTGTTTGTGATTTCACCTGTTTTGGGGCATTTGATAGTGACAACAGCTTGACTGGAGAGGCATCAGCAAGGCAGCCACAGACAATTGTGGTGCATCGGAAATTGTGTACTGTCCGAGTAGGTTCTACATTTAAATTTGAACTTGCTTTGCGACCGTTAAAAACGTATGGTCTATAGAGTATGAATATTGGTAGTATGAATGAAATTTGGACATACTACATCTGCCATATTGTTACTATCATGTGACCTACCAAGGTCCATTGTGCCACTTCACTGCCATTTATAAATTCTCTCCCATGACCTCACTGGGTGGTCAAGTGTCCATTGAATGTACACTTAAGAATCCAGGGCGGAAGTAGTATGTCATCCGGGTTTTTTCAAATACCATGAATTCTGACACTATGAAATCACCATATTAATAGGGAATCAAATACTTATTTCTCTCATTATTTCACTTGTTTTTTTTTTTGTTATTCTGTCTCTCATTGTTCAAGTAAACCTACCTTTAAAATTATAGACTGATAATTTCTTTGTCAGTGGGCAAACGTACAAAAATCATTTTTTCCCCCACTGTATATAATAGGGAAATATTTGATTTCGGATGCAGCGTTGCTCTCTCCTTATTGTTCCTGACTGATTAGTCTCTCGTTTTGTGTTTTGTTAGGCTCCTTCTAACTAGTTGTAGCATGAGGCAGTACCTGCAACCCGATTAGGTTGCACAGGTAGTCCAGCTCCAGCAAGAAAGCTCTTGCATACATGCTGTCGCAGAGTTTGGTGTGTCTCCCAGCACAGTCTCAAGAGCATGAACGAGGTACTGGGAGATAGGCCGTTACCCAAGGAGAGCTGGACAGGGCCACCATGTTTTGAAGCATGGCAGCTGGTTTGAGCTCCATCCTTAGTTGGTCATGAGCTGGTTTAAGCTGGTTATGAGCTGGTTCTGAGCAGGACCTAGTTGCTGCCATGTTTAAAAACATACCTAACCAGCATATGCTGTTTTTTTCAATAGGAAAGGGCAACAAACCAGCAGCAGGACTGGTGTCTGCTTTTTTATGCAAGGAGGAACAGGTGGAGCATTGCCAGAACCCTCCAAAATAAACTCCAGCAGGCTATTGGTATGCATGTTTCTGACCAAATTGTCGGAAACAGACTACATGAGGGTGGCATGAGGGCCTGACGTCCTGTAGTGGGACCTGTGCTCACAGCCCAGCACCATGCAGTTTGATTGGCCAGAGAACACCAGAACTGGCAGGTCTGCCGTTGGCTTTTAACGGATGAGAGCAGGTTCACACTGAGCATGTAGCAGACGTGAAAGAGTCTGGAGATGCTGTGAAGAATGTTAAGCTGCCTTGCAACATACAGTGTGTTAGGTTTGATGGAGGGCCATTACTGGTCAGACCTTACACTGGTGCAGTAGGCCCTGGGTTCCTCCTGGTGCATGATGATGCCCAGTCTTATGTGGCCAGAGTATGTGGGCAGTTTCTGCATAAGAGTTGATGCCAGTGACTGTCCCTAACGTTCCCCAGACCTGAATCCAATTGCAAACCTCTGGGATGTTATGTTTCAGAGTATCCACACCACCAACTTTCCAGAAGCTTGCCCTGATCCAGGTCTGGCAGGAGATCACCCACACTCTCAGAAATTAAGGAACGAATGCTGTCACTGGGACTGGTACCTATTAGTACTTATTAGTACTTAAAACGTACAGAAGTGTAACCTTTGAAAAGATAATATTCCAGCAACAGTTTTTATACCTTCATCTCCTGGATCTCCTGCCAAACCTGTGGTGTTACATGCCTAGATATTGTACCACAACAAACATAGACATCAACATACAGCTGGTGCTAATTTGCATTGCAAAAAAAGAGGGAAAAGCCCGCAAGGTATGAGTGAGGTCTTGTATGAAGGGGCAACATGGACTTGGAGCTAAGCGATATGTAATATTTTAAATGATTTTATTGATGATCACCTTTTTAAAAAAATTCAATGTCAGATTATGTCATCTACCCAGTCATAGTGTCTTATGCCTCTGCTTGGCTCTTATAGTCACCACTTTGGCTGCTTCCTTATTGACGCAAACACAAGCACAGCAGTCTGTCTTCAGTTTGGATACTTTGAATAGTTTAAAAGTAGCTGCTTTTAAAGTTGTTGTTGACAAAATATATTAAAAAAAAAAAAAAGCTTTTCCTCAAAAAAAGCTTGTCCTCAAATTATGGGTGGAACAAAAACTGATAAAAAAAAAGTAGATATTAATTCTAAAAAAAGTACAATTTACAGCTAGTGGTAGCTAAATTTTTCAAAGGGAGATTGAAAAAAGGCAAGTAATTCTGCACAGAAGCTCAGAAGAGAGTTTTTACAAAAGGACAAGGTGAAATGACCAAATAAGAAGCGAACACTAATGAAGGAAAAGAAACAGAGCTGCATCACGCACATTATTCATTTTGAATTATAAAACACTTACTCCATTGTAATGCCTGGCACTTGTTTCTCTTAGGGAATATGCTTCCTCCAGCAGTGTCTGTTTGTTCTTTCCGTGTGCTGTTTTTCCAAAACAGAGCCACTAAATATGTAAGTTCCAGATCCTCCTCCTATTCTGCATATAGTTTCATTTTCCCTGTAAGCCAGGTTAGTTCACTCTGTGTGGCAGTGATGAAGTGTCTGCCTTTACAAGAAACCTTGAGTACAGTGAGTTAGAAAGAAATTAGTGTTCTGTTTTAGAAAAAATGCATAGCATACAATTCAACAAAAATAATTATACTTGAATCTTGAATTTTGTCTACTGACTGGAAATTAATATATGATACTGAGTTTTATTTTTGTAGAATATGATCTGCTTCACTTTATGACAGTTTCAGGTTAAGCTACACCATTTATATGCTTACACAGCATGCCTGTGATTAACTGTTCTTTGTATCTTCTGGTACAAAATACATAAATCACATAGTGTTGTATCAGGCTTCACTGAATCACCAAACTCATATTTTCATGACTATAAAGCACCATTAATAATCATTACATATGTTCCAGAAATTTAGTTTACAAGTAACATTTGAAGCATTTGATACTGCTGCCATGTGTTTAGTCATTCTGCCTTTAAACAAATTATTTACAGTAGTTGGATCCAGCTGTTTTTGCTGATAGATGTCTTCATCAGGCAATTTCTGATTCAGTGTGTATTCAAAATCAGTTCACCATTTACCAAATTAACAGAAATAGGAGCTGAAGTCATTGTAAGCAATAAAGATTTATTATATAATTTTGTCTTAAAGGGGTCATCGGATGCCCATTTTCCACAAGTTGATATGATTCTTTAGGGTCTTAATGAAAAGTCTATAATATTCTTTGGTTAAAAATTCTCAATAGTAGTGTAAAACAACACAATTTTTACCTTGTCAAAATGAGCTCTGCAAAAATCATCCCATTCTGAGGGATTGTTCCTTTAAATGCAAATTAGCTCTGCTCACCCCGCCCCTCTCTTCTCTCTGTGGAGTGATGTGCTGCTCTGAGAGATTGCTTACTTTAGCCGCATTTAGCGCATTTAGTCACGAAACTTGCTAACTAGCACGTTATTAGGAACGGTTATGGCAGAGATTCATAAGAAAAACCCTTATCCTCACTTCTGCTGTAGGTAAAGCTGGATCACGAAGGATTTGCACAAACATAGACACATTTATGTAGATTGGGAGGCACATTCCCTTCACAAACAAACATAATCCACTGCATCTTCAGCGGCTCAGATGTCGGGATTAAATGACGACCACTATGTTCATTATTACATCCAGCAACACAACACCTCAATCGCTCAATCAGAGATATTCTTGTCTAACTTACATGCTCTGGCATCGAAACAATGGAGGTCGGACTGTTACAGCTGATCTGAGGTAAAACGCTCATGTCAATCAACTATCGTGGGAGCAGCCTCTGTCGGTGTGACGCAACATAGACAGGCATCTGAGAACGGCTCGATTTGAAAAAGGTGATATTATTTTTACAGATTAATTAAAAACCACTGCATGGATTTTTATCATTATAGGGTAGATTTGTACATACACTGCCAACACACATTGATGTTCAAACAACATGTATAAGTGAACTTTGCATCCAATTACCCCTTTAAGTTCCATTCAACAAGCGATTTTTATTATGTGGTGGACAATAGGTTAACAATCAACATGGGTGAAAAAATGAAGTTGGACACTATGTGCTTTTTTTTTTTTTGAAATATTATCCTGAATGGCCACAATGGCTTCAGTCCCCCACACAATGGCAATAAATAGGTAAAAAAAAGAGACGAAAATAAAGAGAAATATTAAGTATTGTTACCAGTTCTAATTTTCTGGCTGAGCACCATTTCTCCATTATAGTTTGTGCATCAGGTATATTTTAAACATAAATTTTAATTTCCTTCAGAAAGTTCTGAATTTCCACACAGCGAGGGTTTTTGTCATTCTTCCCAATATTGTGAAGAATACTTATGCTCTTCTGTCTGTCATCTGATTCTTCTAGGATTGCTGCTGCTTTCATGTGAAAGTTAATTGAATCTTTAAGTTGTCTTCGCTTATATAGATGGCTGGCATAGCAATAGTAAATATACTGTTGGCTGTGGGGAGGGAGATCATCTTTCTCTGACAGGATCTGTTGGTAAATCTCATCTGTTCTCTTACTGTTGTGTGCATAGTAGTGCAGTGATGCAAGGGCTACCCTATCTCTAAGCGAGTCAGGATAATGTCTGAGAACCTCCTCAAAGAGCTTGATGGATTTCCTAGCCAATGTCCTTGTTTCCCTACTGTCTTCACTCAGCTTGTAAACCTTCCATTTGTAGCAACTTGCCAGAAATTTCAACACTCTGTTTGAGGTGGGGAACTTTTCTCGAGCTCTCTCTGCTGCTTGAATAGCTGTGTCTTCAGAAATGGTTCTATAATACCTGAGAATAGTACCCAAACACTCCAGGTTTCCAGTTTCAAGAGTTTTCTCTAGTAAACCTTGCATTTCGCTCTCAGTGTTTGCTGATTGCACCTCAGACAGTTTTTCTAAATAAAGAGCATTAAAGAGCAAATCATTTGGTTCCTTCTCATGTGCAGTTTTCACCTGCTTTAGAATTTCATCCTTATGCTCTGGAGGGCAGTTATGACTTGGATATGCTTCGTTCATGGCTATGGCAAGACATTTGTGCCATTCCTTATTTTCTGGTTCTGCCTTTAAAGCCATCTTAAAATTATTAATCGCCTGGCACTTCTTGGGCATGTTGAACTTCACCAGCGTCCAACCCTTTTCTCCACTCACTTCAGGATGTAAAGCACATCCAGGTGGAGCAGGATGCATTCGCTGAAGGCTCTCTACCTCTTCTAGGTATCCTTTGCTCTTATCCATCTCTCCCATATGGAAGTAGACCCAAGCCAGGTTAGCTTTGTTGACCTGCAGCCGAACACCAGTTTCGTCTGTTCCATGCTCCTGCATCACACTTTCTGCATCACGCAGGTACTTCAGCGCCTCTGAGTTGGAGCCAAGAGCCTGTTCGATGTAGCCCAGCAGGTTGTAATGGTGAACCAGCCAAGTGCATTCCTGCTCTAAGATGTCTTGTATTGTCCTCCTCAACGCCTTGAGCTCATTTGGATATTGCCCCAGATCCCAGGTGAAGTGGCACTCCAGCTTCTGAAGGTGTTGTCTCAGGCTGGAGTTACAGAAATGTTTAGAATCATATCTAGCAGGCATTGAACAGGTAATTAAGCCTACAGAACTAGACTACAAAATCTTTAAACAGTCCCATGTACAGTGAAAAAATAAGTCTAAATTCCTAGAATACATCAGATTGTATTTTTGCGTATTTGAATTGTAAATGACTTACTCCATAATAATGGTCAGTTGTCCGGTTTGAGAGATGTTTCCTCTAGAAGTCCTGACTTGTTCTGTACGTGAGTCACTGAGAGATCCTGCTGTATTTATGATGATCAAGCTCATAAAACCACCTGCTTATCTACCTTAACAAAGTCATTAAACATGTCAGTCCAGGATTCTTTTCTTGAAAATGTTTACTCTGTCTTAGGTTTTCGTTGTTTAATAGTGCAGTGTACCTAAGGTCAGTCATGAATTTTAAAGCCTGCCGCCTTCCTTAAACATAAATTCTTAAGGTGCGGGTTTTACTGCACAACATACACTCTTAAAAATAAAGGTGCTTAAATGGTTCCATAAAAAATCTTTAACATCTGAAGAATCTTTCTGTTTCACAAAAGTTTCTTTGTGGTGAAAGAAGATTCTTCAGATTATAAAAAGGTAAGAAAGAGATTTGAACTTTGACTGAATGGTTCCTTGTGGAACCAAAAATAGTTCTTTTATGGCACTGTTGTACGAGTGTACCAGTAATTCACTGTTCTTTGTACTCTGTGGTTTAAAGTGAATTGCTCTTTCAATGGAAATGTTCTTAAAATATTCAAGAATATAACCTCCAACCTCATTTTTCATGATTTTAAAGTGGATAATCTCCAGAAAGTTTGTATACAAGTAACATTTGAAGCGTTTGATATTAATGCTATTATGTGGGTATGACCCAACTGTATTTTTTGATTGACTGTTCAGACACACTCAAAAAAATGCTGGGTTATTTTTTAACCCAAATGCTATGTTTAACTTGTTGGGTCATTTTATTGGGTTATTTTTAATATTTTTTACCCAGATGCTGGGTAGTTTTTCTGTAACTAAGCTGCTGGTCATTTTATTTTTTTTTACCAACCGCTGGGTTGAGCCTGTATATGAAGAAATAACCCAGCTGCTGAGTTACAGTCAGTCAGAGTGCAGGCTTTTTGAGTCCTCTACAGGAGAGAGTGGTTCTCTGCACCACCGATTTTGTGCACTTCTTCAGTGAAATAAAATTTTATGTCATTTATAAAGTCAGCAGCAGTTGTTTCACAGGATTTTTCCTTGCAGAAAATAAATGGATTTTAATCGTTATTGTAATGAGTTTAATTTAGTTTGATATTAAAATATGTTCTGTAATGTCAGTACTGTTTGTTTATGAGCAGGTTTTGGAGTCCGTCACGGCATCATTCAGCTATGAGTGAAACGCGAGGCCGTGATCTAAAGTTCGTAGTTACCCCGGTGAACAGCAGCCCTTCACCAGCTCAGATTTTTGGCGACACACCGACACGAGAATTAGCACTATTTCGATAAAAAGCGATTACGGAGAATGATTGAATACACTAAAATTAAAATGCTACTTTTAAATGTTACATTTTTTTATGTCGTAAATGCTTGTTAAAAGAGTTTAAATGCATGTAATATTGTAAACTATTCTGTATTCACCCAAATAAATACAATTTGTCTTGTATTTTGTCCATGTGTTCGTGTTTAATAATAAATGTTTATCTTTTGATTATTCCTGTTGCCTCTAGTAATTTTGTGTGTGTTTTTATAAGTTCCAGTCCATTTTAAATCAGCAATATAATAATTTTTAAACAATAGTTGACTTAAATAACATAACCCAGCATGTTTGGTAAAAACATTTAACCCAACCAGCTGGGTCAAAATAACCCAGAATGTATTCTGTATATTTACCCAGCGCTGGGTTGCCAATAGGGTTGTAGATATCGATTATTTTAGCAATCAAGTATTCTACCGATTATTCTATCGAGTACTTGGATTGGAAGTCATTTTTCTTTATTAAAGAGCAATACTAAATATACAAGAAAAAATAAGATAGGCTTCTTAAAATAAACAACTAATTTGTTTCCTTTTTAGAAAAAGTAATTTTTTTTTTTTTTGCTGAAATTGAATACATTTATAATCATGAAAACTAAACCAATTTAATGATTTTTTTTGCCAAATTACCTTCAAAATGCAAATATATATTGCACATTACACACACACACACACACACACATATATATATATATACACACACACACACACATATATATATATATATATAATGAATAAAAATACATAAGTTCACGTTACTTTGGAAAAAGATAAACACAATCTAAAATGAATGCATAAATCAAGAAATTGAGGCATTTAGATGTAGGCCTGTTTACCCACTATTTAATTCAGCTCAGAGGGACATGAATGCATTTAACTTGCAGTTATAAATGCATAAATGATATTTTGTTATTTTAAACAAAACACTGAATACTGATATTTACAAGTATTTTTAAAATGAAGATACTTTAAATGTGACATGAATACCGCCAGTAGGTGGCAGCAAGTCACTGTTAAGTAAGGGAGTCATTGCGATTGAACTGAATCATTTAACGGGTGATTCATTCAAGAACCAAACACCGTCATGTTACTTATGTTACTTACGGAATAGTTATTTGTTGGCGAAATAGAGCAAAAACGGGCAATATGCTGTCTAAAATGTAAGTCTCTTAATATTAACTAATTGTTTATATAGTATAAACAGGTTCTAGTTGCCATGAACCCAAGTTGGGTTGTTTTTAACCCAGCATTTTTTAAGCATATTCACCATATGTTTCATATTTTAATGAATATTTGTATTCTGGATATGTGCTAGTGTTTACAAAGTCAGTCTGACTTTAAAAAAGAACTTTATTGGATCCAGCTGTTTTTGCTATATGTCTTCTTCATCAGGCAGGAAACAGGAAATTACAGTCATTATAAGCAATAAAGGTTTATGATGTCATTTTCCCCCCTAATTTCCAGTCAACAAGTGATTTTTATTTTTTATTTTTTTATAGGACATAAAGAGAGTTGATTAGAGACTTGAGACATGTCCACTTGTCAGTCAGGAAATTAGTTACACAGAAAAACTATATTTATTTTTTATTTTGTCATTGATTAAATGTTCACAATATTGGTGAAATGGGACACTGTGTGATAATTTGTCGCTGACTTTTAAAATATGGTCCAAAATGGTTTCAGTCCCTCACAACGTCACTGAATAGGTAACAGTGATTTTTGAGGGTTGTTGTATCAAAGCACATTTTAATCAAATATTAATTTTCTTCAGAAAATTCTGTATTTCCACACAGCGACGGTTTTTGTGATTCATCCCACTTTTTTGAAGAATCTTTATGCTCTTCTGTCTTTCAGCTGTATTATCTGGGATTTCTGCTGCTTTCATATGAAAGTTAATTGAATCGTCAAGTCGTTTACACTTATATAGATAGCAGGCATAACTATAGTAAAAATACTGTTGGCTGTGGGGAGGGAGATCATCTTTCTCTGACAGGAGCTGCTGGTAAATCTCATCTGTTCTCTCATTGTTGTGTGCATAGTAGTGCAGCGATGCAAGGGTTACCTTATCTCTCAGTGAGTCAGGATAATGTCTGACAAGCTCCTCAAACAGTTCAATGGCTTTTTTAGCCAAAGTCTCATTTTCCGTGATGTCTTTCTTGTAAACCTTCCATTTGTAGCAATTTGCCAGATGTGTCAGCACTCTGTTTGAGGTGGGAAACTTTTCTCGAGCTCTCTCTGCTACTTCAATAGATTTATCTACAGAAATGGTTCTATAATACCTGAGAATCGTACCCAGACCCCCCAGGTTTTCGGTTTCAAGAGTTCTCTCTAGTAAATCTTGCATTTCGCTCTCAATGTTTGCTGATTGCACCTTAGACAGTTTTTCTAAATAAAGAGCATGAAGACGCAAACTGTTTGGTTCATTTTCATGTGCAGTTTTCAGCTGCTTTAGAATTTCATCCTCAAGTTCTGGAGGGCATTTATGATTTACATATACCCTGCTCACGGCTATGGCAAGACCTTTGTGCCATTCCTTCCTTTCTGGTTCTGCTTCTAAAGCCATCTTAAAGTAATCAATTGCCTGATGCTTCTTGGACTTGTCAAACTTCACCAGCGTCCAGCCCTTTTCTCCACTGACTTCAGGATGTAACGCGCATCCAGGTGGAGCAGGATGCATTCGCCGAAGCCTCTCCACCTCTTCTAGGTATCCTTTGCTCTTATCCATGTCTCCCATATGGAAGTAGATCCAAGCCAGGTTAGCTTTGTTGACCTGCAGCCGGACTCCAGCTTCTTCTGTTTCCTGCTCCTCCATCCCACTTTCTGCTTTCTGCAGGTACGTCAGCGCCTCTGTGTTGGAGCCAAGAGCCTGTTGGATGTAGCCCAGCAGGTTGTAATAGTGAAGCAGCCAAGTGCATGTTTGCTGGTCCACATCTTGCAGGTTCCTCAGTAACTCAGTGAGTTCATTTTTACTGCAACTCAGATCCCAAGTAAAGTGGCACTCCAGCTTCTCAAGGTGTTGTTTCAGGCTGGAGTTACAGAAACATTTAGAAAAAAAGATACTTTTGTTTACATACAAATATATCATATTCAACATCAACATCAATTTTTAATAGACTACAAAATCCTTCAAATCCCAAGTACAGTGTAAAAATCAATCATATTTACTAGAATACATCAGATTGCATTTTTGCAAGTTGAATTGTAAACAACTTACTCCATAATAATGGTCAGTGGTGCTCCGGTTTGAGACGTGTTTCTTCTAGCAGTCTTGAGTCATGGAGAGATCATGCTGTATTTATAATGATCAAGCTCATAAAACCACCTGCTTACCTACCTAAACAAAGTCCTTAAACACGTCAGCTCAGTATTTTAATTTTAGAAATGTCTACTCTGCCTTAATTGTCGTTTCTTCAATAGAGTGCAGTGTACCTAGTGACACTGATAAAGATTAGAGCCTGCCTTCTTTTTCAAACATAAACTTTTAAGGTGCAGGTTTTACAGCACAACATGTCCATAATTCACTGTTCTTTGTACTCTATGGTCCAAAGTGATATTGATACTATGATGTGGGCAAGACCAACTGTATTTCTGGCTGATTTGCATATTTACAATATTATATTTGCACAGAAACACAAAGATTGAGGATCCAAACCAAGTTTATTTATTGAAGGGGTAATCCACAAACAAAGTCAAAAACGCAGGCAAAGGTCAGACACAAACAAAAAAGGATCATGAGGAATGAAGCAGACAACCACGGCACTCCAGCAGGTGATGGTGACATTATTAAAAAATTGGAAATACTTTGGTAACAATGAGCAATACATCTTAGAGTGTTTATTAATCTTTGTTAATGTTATTTTACAATGAATATTCAGCTGTTAGATTTTAGTTCATGTTACCTATGAAAATTACCATGAATGTGACTGCACCTTCACACTTGTTCATTCATGTAGCATATTTACTCATCTTTAAGAACTCTCTTTAGAAATTGTGAAATCTCTTTACAGCGAGTGTTTCTGTCATTCTTCACAGTTTGTTCAAGAATCATTATGCTTTTCTGTTTATCTTCGGATTTGTTTTGGATTTCTGTTGCTTTCATGAGAAAGTCGATTGATTTGTCTCTGGACTGTTGAGTGTGATGTAGATGGCACGCATAACTATAGTACAGTAACTGTTGTGTATGAGGAGGGAGATCATCTTTCTCAGACAGGAGCTGCTGGTAAATCTTATTCGCTCTCACAGGGTTGTTTGCATAATGGTAAAGTGTTGCATAAGTTAACCGTCCTCTGACACAGTCTGGATATTCTTTGACAACCTTCTCAAACAGCTCAATGCATGTTTCAATCAACTTCTGCCTTTCCTGGCTGTCTTTCTTCATACCGAACACTTTCCCTCTGTATAAATTTGACAGGATTCTCAGAACTTTAGTGGAAGTGGGGAACTTTTCCCGAACCTTTTGTCCCTCTTGAATCGCTCTCTCAATGGAAATGCTCCTAAAACATTCAAGAATATAACCTAAACCCTCCAATTTTCCTGTATTAATTGATCTCTCTACTAAACTTTGCATCTCCTCATCATTTTTTTCTGTCTTCACTTCAGACTTTTTTAGTATATAGAGGGATTGAAGGAACAAATCATTTGGGTCCATCTCTGCTGCGGTTTTCACCTGCTGTAGTATTTCAGAATCCAGCTCCGGAGTGAATTCAGACTTTAAATATGCTCTGCTCATGGCTACGGCAAGGCCTTTGTGCCATTCCTTCCTTTCTGGCTCTGCTTTTAAAGCCATCTTAAAATAATCAATCGCCTGACACTTCTTGGACTTGTTGAACTTCACCAGTGTCCAGCCCTTTTCTCCACTGACTTCAGGGTGTAAAGCACATCCAGGTGGAGCAGGATGCATTTGCTGAAGCCTTTTCACCTCTTCTAGGTATCCTTTGCTCTTATCCATGTCTCCTATATGGAAGTAGACCCAAGCCAGGTTAGCTTTGTTGACCTGCAGCCGGGCTCCAGTTTCTTCTGTTCCCTGCTCCTGCATCAAACTTTCTGCTTTCTGCAGGTACATCAGCGCCTCTGTGTTGGAGCCGAGAGTCTGTTGGATGTAGCCCAGCAGGTTGTTATAGTGAACCAGCCAAGTGCATCTTTCCTGGTCCACATCTTGCATGGTCCTCCTCATCCCCTGGAGCTCATTTCGAAATTTCCCCAGATCCCAGGTGAAGTGGCACTCCAGCCTCTGAAGGTTGCTTTTTAGTGGAGAAGTGGAGTTGTAGAGAAAAAGAAATTAGCCTTATGAGGAAATTCACTACTGACACACATTATTTGGATCAGAGGAAATCTGATTTAAAGAGATTTAAATGTTGTACCAAAAATAAATAAATACACAACAGTATTACATCTAAAAACTACAGCATAAACAAATATTTAAATGATAGAAGAAGACATAGTTCTTATATCATTGATTCTTAAAATATCCACATTATGACAATGTTTTTATGAATTAATTAAAAAAAACACTCACTCCATCACAATGGGCACTGGTGACCTGGTTAGCTAGATGTGTTTCTCCAGCATTAGTGATCTGCACATTGTATGAGCTCTCTTATGTATTTATAATAGAGATAACAATGCTATCTATAAAACAAAGCCATCCAAAACATGGGGTCAGAATCCTCTCGTATAAGTTTCCGTTTCATCTCAAGGTTTTGTTTTCGTGGAAAATTATGTCAAATGTCCACGGACCATTTCGGGAATAATTGCATGCAATATATATGACTAAGGATGAAGCTATTTATGACATGCATTGTTATCATTGTAGATAAGTTGCATAGTTATTCTGGTGCAGCTTCACACAATCAACAAGGTGCATGGAAACCAGAAACAACCAGCAACACTTGTGTATGGAGAAATCAAACTATTCAGAGAATGGAACTGAAAAAAATGACTATTTATTTTGCGAACACTTTTCAGCACACAGGCCTTCTTCAGGGCTAGTAAATAAGTAAATGAATTTTATTTTAAAAAATACTTTTGTTATTTGTTATATTTATAGGACAGAAACTTATTGGGATGTACATTTGTACATCTATACACCATTAAGATTCGCCTATCAGAAAGCTGAAATAACCCTACAGTTGTAAAATTGTAAAATGACTTCACACTATATGCTGGACTAATTATGAGAATTTGAAGCAATTTGGCTAAGCTTGAGCCATTGTGGCTTTGCCACATTTAAAGACTTGGCCACATTTGTTACAAAATCATTTTATTTTGTACAGAAAATGTCCTCAGCAAACAGGGCTGCAATTACTTGAAACATCATCTTTTATTGTTTCAAGTGAAATGAAGTGACTTACAGCATGACACTGTAAACAACAATTACAGTTCAGTTTAAAAACCTACCTATGATGAACAGCATAACATTTTTAAAGTCACTGTTTGGCACTGATTATTTTATTTTGTATAGATCAGTCTAAAATGACCTATTTTTGATTATCATTCTGCCAGTTGTCAGTGACCAAATTTCTGATAGTCTTATCAGAAAGCTGAAAAAACACTACATTTGTGAAATTTTGGATTTTTATGCTGGACTTGAAGGAGTTTGGGCTGTTGTGACTCTGAAAATGTCACAAAACTTTGACCACATTTGTTACAAAATTTTATTTTTTACAAAAAAACAGGGCTGCAATTACTTCAAACGTCATTTTTTATTGTTTTGAGTAAAGTGACCCAGCATTTACAAATGGCATTTAAACAAAGATACAGTTCATTCTGAAAACCTACCTATGATAAACAGGATAACATTTTTTGAGTCATTACAAAATAATATTAAATTACCAAATAAAGTCAGGGTGGAGGTATACTGAGAGAAAAGGTACTTTGACACCAAAATAAAATTGAATGACTCTGATTGTTTGACTTTGTTTATAGATGAGTCTAAACTGACCTATTTTTGGTTGAATCATGAATCATAGGTCTTGTAATTTTCATTTAAAAAATTAAGGTGATAATTAAAAATAGTTTGTAGATTTCATAAAAGAAATTGTGGTTCAGTGTTGTATAGAAAATATTAAAAACTTTTCACTAATAAAACCAAGAGATATGTTTTCTGCATTTTTAATAGAAACTTAAGCAGTTTTGAGGCTTGAGTTGAGGAACTGATTAATTTGAAAAAAAAAATTAAGGAAATAAGGCTACCTATTTATTTTAAGAGAAGTAGCCAAATTATGCAATTTATTTTGGCGGTGATTGTTAGTTCTCAGTATGCTTTGCACATGGCTGGATATGGAGAGTAAATATTGAAATTAATGGGTATTTTATGTGTTTTAGAGTAAAAGGAAACATCTATTAATGTTTAATGTTCAGTTATGTTTAACATTTGAGAGTTTCTGTAATGTTGAAGTTTCTATCATTACCATTGTGCAAAAGAGTGGAGCTTAAGGTTATGGATAACTGCATATATTACTGTTATGAGGTATGATGATATGTTCAATGAGCAGTAGCTTTGCTAATGCTATGCAGTAACAAGTATTTGTCTACTTGAGCTGTCTGGCCATATACAGTCTATTAATTATACAAAATAACTTACTCAAAATCACAGACATTTGAGAATCAACTTAAAATAAATGAGCATCATACACTAATAATACAAAATAATTGTGTCATAGATTAAATAATTTAGGAGATTTTACATGATTTATTCAGGTTGATTCCATTTAAAAAAATCAAGCCTTCTTAAATATATTGTGTGTAATATTGTTACCATAATTTTTTTTAAGTAGATAGCTCATATGATTTTTTTTTCAGTGTGCCAACTGTAGGTGAATAAATAGAGCGAACAATTCATATCTAGAATTTTTGTTTCGACTAAAATCACAATATGACTGTTATTTTAAAATATATTATGTGTGTTATATAACAGGGTTCAGGTCTAAATCTACACAGAAAAAGAAAACAGCACTGATATAAGCTTCTTATCCTGCTAGAATTTAAACTCTAATGTGATCTCATTTTCTCCGGACACTTTTTATCAAGTTATGTGTCAGCAAACAATACTTAACTTTTTTTTTTTTTTTTTTTTTTTTTGGTAGAAGGTCTGTTTCTCTGTATGACAGTTTTAGGTTTAGCTAAACAATTCATAATTATACAGAACTGTTGCACATATTTTCATTTTCATACATTAATTTTTATAATGTATTGTCAACCATATTTATGATATTCTTAATATTCTCTAGCATATAATATATGAGTGCACACAATCAAGTGCAGTGTTTGAAAGTGTAATTGGGAATATTTCCAAATTATTATGAATCCATTAACCACATTTTAATCAGGATTCTCACAATTCCCACTTTTTGTCTTAAGAACATCTAAAATTTTCTTACAGAAAGGACTTTTGCCATTTTTCACAATTTTTTCAAGGAGTTTTATACTGTTTTCTTTGTAAGTTGTATTAACTGGAATTTCTGCTACTTTTATGTGAAATTCAATTGAGGTTGGATTTCTTAAGTGATGCAGATGGTGGGCATAACTATAGTAAATGTACTGTTGGGTAGGAGGAGGGAAATCATCTATGTTTGACATGAGCTGCTGGTAAATCTCATCTGCTCTCTCACTATTGTTTGCATAATCGGACAGTGATGCAAGGGCTACCTTTTCTCTAAGCGAGTCAGGATGATGGCTGAGAAACTCCTCAAAGAATTTAGAAGATTTCTTAGCCAATCTCCTCCTTTCCACGGTGTCTTCCTTAATCTTGTAAACCTTCCATTTGTAGCAAATTGCCAGGAGTTTCACCACTCTGTTTGAGGTGGGGAACTTTTTTCGAGCTCTCTCTGCCTCTTGAATAGCTTTATCAACAGAAATGGTTCTGAAATACCTGAGAATAGTACCCAAACACTCCAGGTTTCCAGTTTTAAGAGTTTGCTCTAGTAAACCTTGCATTTCACTCTCAACGTTTGCTGATTGCACCTCAGAAAGTTTTTCTAAATAAAGAGCATGAAGGAGAAAACTATTTGGTTCCTTCTCATGTGCAGTTTTCAGCTGCTTTAGAATGTCTGCCTTACGTTCTGGAGGGCACTTTTGATTTGTATGTGCTTTGCTCATGGCTATGGCAAGACCTTTGTGCCATTCCTTCCTTTCGGGTTCTGCTTTTAAAGCCATCTTTAAGACTTCAATGGCCTGGTGCTTCTTGAACTTGTCGAACTTCACCAGCGTCCAGCCCTTTTCTCCACTGACTTCAGGATGCAAAGTGCATCCAGGTGGAGCTGGATGCATTCGCTGAAGGTTCTCCACCTCTTCTAGGTATCCTTTGCTCTTATCCATCTCTCCCAAATAGTAGTAGATCCAAGCCAGGTTAGCTTTGTTGACCTGCAGCCGGACTCCAGCTTCTTCTGTTTCCTGCTCTTGCATCACACTTTCTGCTTTCTGCAGGTATTTCAGTGCTTCTCTGTTGAAGCCAAGAGCGTGTTGGATGTAGCCCAGCAGGTTGTAATAGTGAAGCAGCCAAGTGCATGTTTGCTGGTCCACATCTTGCAAGCCTCTCAGTAACACCTTGAGTTCATTTTTACTGCAACTCAGATCCCAAGTGAAGTGGCACTCCAGCTTCTCAAGGTGTTGTTTCAGGCTGGGGTTACAGAAACATTTAGAAAAAATATGCTGTGTTTTTCTTTACATACAAATATGTCATATCTAGCAGGCACTGGACAGACAATCAACATTTTTAACAAACTGAAAAAGCTTTACACGAAAAAGTGTCTTTGCTGCTGACCTTCGATGATGCAATGCAACCATACTAATAGGCAAAAGTTACTTAAACTAACATTTGTGCTTCATGTTTTATAGCTGAAAAGTGATCTCCTGCATAAATCTACTTTTCTTTCAGCCTGAGGTGAGTTCATTTCACTTTTGTTGTAAAAGGGCTTTTACATTACAATTGTTTTATATTAAAAACAAAGAAGTAAGCAATGCCTAGATTTAAAAAGTAACGCAAAAGTAACGTAACACATTACTTTCCATAAAAAGTAACTAATGTAATTAGTTACTTTTCCAGGGAGTGACGCAAAATTGTAATGCATTACTTTTAAAAGTAACTTTGTCCAGCAGTGCCCATGTACAGTCTAAAAATCAATCTAAATTCCTAGAATACATCAGATTGTATTTTTGCATATTTAAATTGTAAACAACTTACTCCATAGTAATGGTCAGTCGTCCGGTTTGATAGATGTTTCTTCTTGCAGTGCTGATTTGTTCTTTATATGAGTCATGGAGAGATCATACTGTATTTATAATGATCAAGCTTATGAAACCACCTGCTTATCAACCTGAACAAAGTCATTAAACACGTCAGCTCTGGATTCTTCTTTTGGAAATGTGTACTCTGTCTTAGGTTTCGTTTCTTCGATAGAGTGCAGTTTACTAGTAGTGACAGTGATAAATTCTAGAGCCTGCCTTCTTCCTCAAACATTAAAGGGGTCATCGGATGCCCATTTTCCACAAGTTGATATGATTCTTTAGGGTCTTAATGAAAAGTCTATAATATACTTTGGTTAAAAATTATCAATGGTAGTGTAAAACAACACCCTTTTTACCTTGCCAAAATCAGCTCTGCAAAAATCATCCCATTCTGGTTGAGGCTGCTTTAAATGTAAATGAGCTCGCCCCGCCCCTCTCTTCTCTCTGTGGAGTGACGAGCCTGTTTACTTTAGCTGCGTTTAGCCGCTAAACTTGCTAACTAGCACATTATTAGGAAAGGCGATCGCAAAGATTCATTTAAAAAAAAAAACCTTATACTCACTTCTGCTGTAAGTGAAGCTGGATCACGAATGATTTGCACGAATATAGATGGATTTATGTAGATCAGGAAGCGCATTCCCTTCACAAACAAACGTAATCAACTGCATCTTCACCAGCTTAGTTGTCGGGAGGAAATGATGACCACTACGTTCATTATTACATCCAGCAACACAACACCTCAGTCGCTCAATTCTTATCCAACTTACATCCCTGCTCCGGCATCAAAACATGGAGGTTGGACAACTGATCTTAGGTAAGATGCTAATGTCAATCAGCTATCATGGGAGCCTCTGTGGGTGTGACGCAACAACGACAGGCATCTGAGAATGGCTTGATTTGAAAAAGGGGATATTATTTTTACAGATTAATTAAAAGCCATTGCTCGGATTTTTATCATTATAGGGTAAATGTGTACATACACTGCCAACACACATTAAGGTTAAAACAGCATGTAAAAGTGAACTTTGCATCCAATGACCCCTTTAACTTATAAGGTGGAGGTTTTACTGCACAATATGTGCTTGATTAACTGTTCTTTATATTCTGTTGTCCAAATGATATTTATAACATGATGTAGGCAAGCCTACATGGCTGACTGTTCAAAAGGTTGAAACGACTTGCATTTTTACCCTAATATTTGAAAAAAAAATTGGTAATGCTTTGGTAACAATAAGCAATGTATGTGTTACAGTATTTTTGTTAATCTTAGCTGTTACGCACAGCTGTTAATTTTTAGTTACTTTTATCTTAGTTCTATTAAATAATATTAACATGCAATGTTTGATTGTAATAATGTATTAAGAAATATTGACGTTAACATTAACTAAGATAAATAAATGCTTTAAAAGTTAAAAAATCCTTGGCTTCACTCTCATTATGAGCCACTATTTACAAAGTCAAACTCACATTTTTATCATCATATCCATCTGATTTTGCTGTTATAGATCTCTCTACATTCAGTGGATTCACTGTGTATTTAAAGTCAGTCAACTCTTTTCCATAATAACAGAAACAGGAAATAAAGTCTCAAGCAATAAACAGATTTATTGAGTTCCATACCAGAAGTGATTTATAACAGATGATGGGATGGAAAACTTCTGCATTTTCAAAGTATGTCATGTGCTTGGATAGAGATAACTCCTTATCAACTGATACAGTTATTCTTGCAATTAGACATACAGGAAAACTATTTATAACTAGTAATTCATAGTGCTATTACATGTCTTAAATACAGTATAAAGTGTAATGGGACACTGATAATTTGTCATTGCCGTTGCTAATGTAAAGCCACAAAATTAATGTTAATTTGGTTATCTATCATGCAAAAATACTTATACAAAAATTATATATATATATATATTTACCACCTTAAGGTGCTGTCACATTAGCAGAATTATGGGAAAAATTTCTCTGCCAAAAAAAGGTTAATTGTCTACAGTAATTTTAAAACCAAGCAGCTTTCTCTTGGTCAGTGTGGTGATTCCTCATGATCAACTTAAACCTATTGTCAATACTTTCAGACACGTGCTTTTCTGGTGAAAAATCACACTTTCACACTTATTCATGTTGCATGAATAAAGTGTATTAAAGAGAATAATATTTACTCATTCTTCACAATTCTCTTTAAAAATTGAGAAATCTCCTTACAGTGAATGCTATGCCTCACAGTTTTTTCAAGAATCATTATGCTTTTCTGTTTGTCTTCTGAATTGTTTTGGATTTCTGCTGCTTTCGTGTGAAAGTTGATTGATTTGTCTCTGGACTGTTGAGTGTGATATAAATGGTACGCATAACTATAGTAGAGTAACTGTTGTGTATGAGGAGGGAGATCATCTTTCTCAGACAGGAGCTGCTGGTAAATCTTACTCACTCTCACAGGGTTGTTTGCATAATGGTAAAGTGTTGCATAAGTTAACCGTCCTCTGACACAGTCTGGATATTCTTTGACAACCTTCTCAAACAGCTCAGTGCATGTTTCAATCAACTTCTGCCTTTCCTGGCTGTCTTTCTTCATACCGAACACTTTCCCTCTGTATAAATTTGACAGGATTCTCAGAACTTTAGTGGAAGTGGGGAACTTTTCCCGAACCTTTTGTCCCTCTTGAATCGCTCTCTCAATGGAAATGCTCCTAAAACATTCAAGAATATAACCTAAACCCTCCAATTTTCCTGTATTAATTGATTTCTCTACTAAACTTTGTATCTCCTCATCATTTTTTTTTGCCTTCACTTCAGACTTTTTTAGTATATAGAGGGATTGAAGGAACAAATCATTTGGGTCCATCTCTGCTGCGGTTTTCACCTGCTGTAGTATTTCAGAATCCAGCTGAGTGAATTCAGACATTATATAAGCTCTGTTCATGGCTACGGCAAGGCCTTTGTGCCATTCCTTCCTTTCTGGCTCTGCTTTTAAAGCCATCTTAAAATAATCAATCGCCTGATGCTTCTTGGACATGTTGAACTTCACCAGCGTCCAGCCCTTTTTTCCACTGACTTCAGGATGTAAAGCACATCCAGGTGGAGCAGGATGCATTTGTTGAAGCCTTTTCACCTCTTCTAGGTATCCTTTGCTCTTATCCATGTCTCCCATACAGAAGTAGACCCAAGCCATGTTAGCTTTGTTGACCTGCAGCCGGACTCCAGTTTCTTCTGTTCCCTGCTCCTACATCAAACTTTCTGCTTTCTGCAGGTGTTTCAGCACTTCTGTGTTGAAGCCGAGAGTCTGTTGGATGTAGCCCAGCAGGTTGTTATAGTGAACCAGCCAAGTGCATCTTTCCTGGTCCACATCTTGCATGCTCCTCCGCATCCCCTGGAGCTCATTTTGATATTGTCTCAGATCCCAGGTGAAGTGGCACTCCAGCTTCTTAAGGTTGCATCCAGCTATTTTTAGCTGTACAAAACAGCTCATTGTGCTGCTTGATATTGCAAATTGGTGTGTCTTACCATATTATTTTAATGTATTATCTTAATTATGAGCACATTGGTTTGTAGTGCAAACAGTTTTACCGTTTACTGCACATTTTTATTTCTCTATAGCAGATAATAAACCGGAACTATCACCCATTACTTCCACGTTGAGGAAAAAAGTGGATAAGTTTCTGTTCTTGGTAAGGTTTTGTTTTCATGCAAATAAACATGCACAATGTCCACAGAACATTTCAGGATAATTACATGCAATTTAGTGACAATATATAGCATAAAGCTATTTATGACATGCACTGTTATCATTATAGATACAGTGCCATTGACTAATATTGGCACCGCTGGTAAATATGAGTAAAGGCGGCTGTAAAAATAAATCTCCATCATTTATCCTTTTAATCTTTCATTCAAAAATATTTCTGAAGTATATTCCCTTTTATATTTACATGTTTTTAGCACACTTATGCTATATGTGACCCTGGACCACAAAATCAGTCTTAAGTAGCAACAGCCAACAATACATTGTGTAGGTCAAAATTAACAAGATTTTTCTTTTATGCCAAAAATCATTAGGATATCAAGTAAAGATTATGTTCCAAGAAGATATTTTGTAAATATCCTACTGTGAATATATCAAAACTTGTAATATGCATGGCTAAGAACTTCATTTGAACAAATTTAAAGGCGATTTAACAAATCATACGTCAATGGAAAGGAAATTCAAAAAAATTGACCCTTATGACTGGTTTTGTGGTCAAGGGTCACATATGTATAAACACTATTGAGATAAGCTTATCAGAAAGCTGATATAATACTACAGTTGTAAAATGATTTCACACTAAATGATGGACTAATTAGGAGAATTTGAAGCAGTTTGGTTGAGTTTGAGCCACTGTGGCTTTGCCACATTTAAAGGCCTGACCACATTTGTTACAAAATTATTTTATTTTGTAAAGCAAATGTCTTCAGCAAACAGGGCTGCAATTATTTGATACATAATCTTTCATCCTTTCAAGTGAAGTGACCCAGCATTTACAGATGGCATTGTAAACAATTCATTCTGAAAACATACCTATGGTGAACAGGATAACCACATAGCAAGTCATTAAAAATAACTTTAAATTATTAAAGTCAGAATGGAGGTATACTATCCGGACAGTTCTATCAAACCTCTGCAAGCATAAATAATAGTCTTTAATAAATTCATCAATTTGCACTGGCTACCAATAGCTTACTTCTTACTACTTACTTACTAATATCTACTTTTTTCTTTTTATTTATTAAAAACAAAACCGCCAAATAAAAAAAACACTTAACCCTTAACACTACTGTACTCTCTACTTTTTTATTTACTTATTATGAAAAAAATAAAACATATGTGTACTGTGTTAGACTAAAAATCATTCAGTCTGAGCTTCTTTCTCAACAATTTTCTGAATCTCATCTGCTGTTATTTTTTCCTTTATTGAGAAAGAGTTTTGATGAGTGTTGGGTAGGCCTTGATTCTGGGACCAAGTTTGCAGAAGTCTGAAGGTTCGTTCTATCGTATCATTTTGGTGGTTAGGTTCATGTTCCTCAATATCAGTTTTACTCACGCCACTGCGCTGGGCAACACATTTCATCATTTTTCAGCCCAGAACATCAGCAGATAGGTGAGGGTTCAGGTTTAAATCTACACAAAAAAAGAAGACAGCACAGATGTAAGCTTTTCCTGCTGGTATTTAAACTGTGATCTGATGTCTTTATTTTCTCCAGAAACTTTCCATAGGGAACAAAATAAGGTATGCATTTATTTTAAGGGTAATTTCAAATAGTGTATTTACCAACAAAAACTGTGCAAAGAGGTGCTAATATTACATATTACATTATTGGTAATTGATTATTGGCAAGCAAATCCATAAGTCACTGAAGTTTTAAAATGTAAACAAAAAAATAACATGCAGTTCCACTGTAACACCACAAGAGTGCAATGAAAGCTTAGAACAAGAGACATTACCTTAGGGTCCACTGCAACTCCACTTTATCTGCCAAAACAAAACATGCGTATTCTCTGTAGACAGCTGACCACCACACAAGCCACAACTATGGGTGGGACCAAAACAGCTGCAATGGTCTCTGAAATATGTAATCAAATTAGTCAATTACCTATAATGTACTTTGCATTTATACCGCATAAGCTTTAGAGGATCTTATGTCAGTTATTGCTTACACTGTGTGTATACTAAAGTGCTCTTGGGACACAGGAATTTTTACATGTACTGAAATCAGTGATAAAGCAGCTCTTGCCTATGCTTAGGGGTTGTGGACTCTTGCACACGGTGTTGGTGTTTGCTGTGCATATTTGATTCACTCCATATTTCTCACACCTTTTGGGTACAAAATAGGCAAACAGAAAGAAAAGACAGAATAATAAATTGAAAGCCAGTACATAATACAGGGCCCTACACTTACTTTTCTTTGCAGAAGCATTTAAAAAATTTCAGAGCACAGTCAAAATTTCAAGAACATCTTCTAATCAATAATTTAAAAATCTGATCAAAATTAGCCTTCCCGTTATGAAGTGATATTTGACTCCTTAAAGTGATTTACAAGGGGATTTTGTTTTTACCTTTGTAATGGCATTTTTCTAACTTTACTGCTACTAACTTTTTCTAACTTTATTACTACTACTATTACAGAGGTGGCACAGAAGAACACAATAGTGGCTTGCAGGTGTATTTTCATAAGGCTCAGAGGTGGCATGAGTGCAATCAAATTCATAAATTCATGCTGAGATTAATGTTTTAAATATAAAATTTTGAATATAGAAATATTTAATTATTTAAATAACAGTAAAGATACTTTAAAAATGAACTAAAGTAAACTACCAGTAGATGGCAGCAAATCACAGATGGAATTTACTGAATCATTCATCCATTTGATTCGTTTGAACAGCTATATATTTCAGGAATAAAGCAAGTCAAATAAAGCAACTGTCTTTATGAATGGGTAATTGAATCATTGACTCACTAGATTCATTTAAAAAAGCAGATAGTCTAACAAAAATCTTTTGTCTTAGTCTAACAAAAAACAATGGCTGTTCTGAATGTGCAAAAACACTGAAAAGTACATTCATTTATAAATGAAACACCGCTGTGTTTGAATGGAGATATGCAGCGGCTCAGTTGTGACTTGTTAAACACTTTTTGAGGTAGAAATAGAGCAAAATCAGGCAACAGTATTATAGTCAGACAATGTACGTAACTTAATATTAATTTCTTGTTTATTTAATTGTTGTATTAAATCAATATCTCATTTACAAACTCCCTTAAAAATCATTTAAAGCTGTCACTCATCTTCGTTCATCACGATCTCAGCGCAAACACAAATATGCTGATCAGTCAGTCACACTGGTGCTCTTAAATATTTTTTCACAGTCACACAAAGAAGTTTTAAGGCTGAAATGGTAAAACCCTGTAATATTCTAAAATAGTATTAAAAAAAAACTAAATTTTAGATCTTTAAGGAGCTGTTAGCAAACCCCTTTTTAAATCATGTCAGCAGAAACACTCCATGAAAAAAAACATTGCAAATATTTAGGCCATCTGTACCAGTGTTACAGTTATGTAAAGCACACGCATTGCTGTTGGTTTTTCTATTTTGTCTTTTTGAGAGAGAGAAAAAAAAAGCTAAAGACAACTTACGTGAAGATAATTTCAGTGTCTCCCCCAAACTAAGTCTGTCTAAGTCTGTCTGTTCTAACTTTCTAAACACACAGAAATCTGTCATTCCTTCTTAGAAAGAAAAGGGCCTTTGGTTGACTACATACGTGTCACAGGGGAAACAGGCCTTGCAGTCCTCACCCTTGTTACAGTAATGATTCTCTTTGCACCTGCAGACACTGTTGGAATACAGTGAACATCTGCTCCTTATCTCCATGTTTGCTATTGGAAGAAAAAAAAAACAGAAATAAGACTTTTAAAATTTGTTTTACCTACTGGGCTTCAAGAAGCACCATTCCCCTTATGAAATCTCTGGCATTAGTGACTTTTTGATTAATATTTTTAAAATAAGAATCTACCCTTTACTGCCCATTTAATGTTTATTGGATAGTCTAACAAAAACATGGCTGTTCTGAATGCACAAAAACACTGATTTGCAGAAAAATCACTATTTAACTCTCAAAACTAACAAGGTTCAAATGTTAAGACCTACAACTGGAATCACAGATTTTACAAGGCTGGCATTTGTGATCACTGTTTGGGTGATCCATATAGGTGCCATCTTCACACCTTTCACAATTAGTTTCATTTTTGTCTGTGCAGTCACTTAAGACCCGGTAACCTGTAACACACAAATACACACATTTGTATATAAGCATCAGAACATCCTTTGGTTCCTTTTAAACTAAGACATGGTTACAACTGAATGGTTGTCTGAAATACTTGATTCTGATTGGTCACTGAGCACTCAAAAATCTACTGAGTGCTGAACGATTTATTTCTCCATTTACCCAACGTACTGACGTTACTTTCATATCTCCAATCACTGGCAGTAATATAGCCTATAATTGTAATTGTAATAAGAAACTAAGTCCACCTCTAACAATATATACTGTGTATGTGTGTATATAGTAGATATTACCTTTCATACAAAGGCAGCAAGTTTTCCTCTCATGCTGGTAAGTCCCAAACTCACAGGCGCTGCGTCTCGTGCGCCGGAGCCTGCCTTCTGTCAGTCCTACAGTCAACAGCTGAAACACGGATTTTTTTTTTTTTTTTTTTTTTTTTTAGGCATGTTTTGTCAAGAGATGGGTAAATCACGTGATGAGCATACATCGCTTAAGAATAAGAAATAGAAAGTTTAGAAATTTGACATTCACACTTCATTCGGTATGTTCATACCCAACAAACACAGTTAAAGACAGTGATGATGCGGTCAGGACCGTGGCACCTGCTTCCTTTGAAACGTTTAATGATTGAGCCTGATGCGCCCGCGCCCGCGCCCGCTCCGTCCCCCTACTCCATTCTGCCTGTTAATACACGAGAGCATGTTAGGGGAGGCGCGCAGAGTGTAAAATAATCATTATTATTAATTACTAATTTGAATCGGTGCATTTATAGCTAAACCAATACCTTGAAAATGAAAAGAAGCAGGTTTTTACGGTCAGATATTTCTTAAACCGGTGAACCCCTGTAAACTTTACCAGCGGTAAAGTGTTAAACTAACACTTTTGAAAGAGTTAACATTATTAACACCCTGACAGTGTTACTAACAAACTCTTAATATGTAAAATATTAACACCAGAATGGATGATGAAAAACCAAAGTTGGATTAACTGGTCAACAGCAACAATGTTCAGGTGGACAAAAACACACAAAACAATTCACATTTGCATTTATTTACAAAATGAAACCTATAATTTTCCCTGCAACAAAATTTCTTCACATTCAGTGTTTTCAATACATGTAAAAACATGTTCTTACAGCAATTAAAACATCATAATGCTAAGGCATATCAATGCAAAGACACAAAATACACATTCTAATGTGGTGCATATTATGTACTCTTAATGTCATAAGGTTTATAATGACAACAACAGTCTTTGCTAATGGTGTTTGGACCTCCTTGAAGAGAGTATAGTCTCATTTTTTGTTTTCAGCATGACAAGATGCGTTTCTCTGCCGTTTTCAGCCAAGCAAGATATACATTCTCACTTGCAGCATCACAAAAGTGCTCCTGTAAAATTGAAAAATAAAACAACAAAAACATAAAAAAAACAGTATAAGTTCACATCCATTTATCAGGTGAAATGTCAGAAACAAGTGTCAAATAGTCAAGTCACCTTTATATATAATGTTTTTTGCAATGTAGAGTGTCTCAAAGCAGCTTTACAGTATTAAAAGGTTACTTCACTCCAAAATGAAAATTGTCATTATTCACACAAAGAAATAAAAAATAAGGACTTTATTCAACGTCTCACCCTACAGCACCATTTTAGAATGTTTTACCTGAACACAAATGGCGTATGCTGTTTTGTGTCATCTGTGCCACACGGATATTTCTTCTATATTTATTTACACTTTGATTTGAACAATACTTTGTAAGACATGTCACATGGATTATTTTACAGATCTCCTTGCCACATTTCTGGACGTTGATTGTGTTAATTACATTACTGTATATGGGAGGGTCAGAAAGCTGTCAGAATGCATCAGAATGCAAGCTTTTACAGGTTTGGAACAACATGGGGGTAAGTGATTAATGACAAAATTTTCATTTTGGGGTAGAGTAACCCTTTAAACAGGGAAATAGTGTGTCGAAATAGTTCTGTTTTCCTCTGGCCAGACTAAATTTTAAATCTACATTGCAACAAAGTTAGATTGTGCAGAAAACTCATCTGGTTCCCGTGGTTTTGTCCGAATCACCATCTAGGTGACGAGGTCTTCAGATGGGATCAGTCTCTGGCCCTCATCTATTTGTCCTGGTCTCCACTGACATTCAGGGCTGTAGAGATCATCTCTAGGTGCTGATCAACCATCTGGGCTAGGTACGGACTATATCCGGGTACCTGCAGTGACCATTTGACCTGGATACAGTCTGGATCTGGGTGGCTACAGTGACCTCGGAATAAGAACCAAAAAGACTAACATTAATGTAGATGCCAATCTGACAGTTTAAATCTAGATAATACAATAGAATACAAATAAAAAGAAATATTAGTTTGAATATTATTATTTGAGTAAAAGCATTTAATTCACTGTAAATTTATGTACATATGTATTGTAAAAAGTCAGTCTTACTAGAAAATTGGTCTTGTAACGTCAGCGACAAAGTCATAATTCCAAGTGCGTACTGAAGTTGGACTCCTCCTACCAAAATGAATGCGCATAAATGGGACAGCACATAAATAAATGACAGTGCAAACCCAAAGGAAATCAGATTCTTTATTATTGTTGTTTAATAATCAAAAAAAAAAAATAAAAAATACTTATAAAATACATAATGTAAATGAGATAAAACACTTACTTTCTCTGTTTTCCTTGATAAAACCAACTTTCCTGGCTGCTGCGCATTGCGAGTGAAAGAAAATATCGCTCTGAGAAAAAGTTTAGGCGTGCACAACACATAAATATCGCTATTAATCAATGTGTTGTATACTGTTGAACCCCTGATGTCACATGGATGTCACATTACCAATCTCCTTGCCACGTTTCTGGACGTTGATTGTGTTAATTACACACACACACAAACATATATTATAAATTACGCATATACCCACTTCTTCAGGCGCCACTACATCACTGCTTTTGCGTTGAGACATTTTAAAGTTATTTTAAACATCTATCAAATCTTAGGTAAATTTTGTATCAGTTCTTTTTTTCATTTTTTTAGGTCCTTATTGTAATAGGATAGTACAGATATGAAAGAAAAAGATGCCAGGTTTGAGCTCCAGTATATGTACTAGTGTTGTCAAAAGACCCGGTACTTCGGTACCAAGTCGGTACTAAAAAAAATTAAATGTTACGGTACCAGGTTTTCTTAAGTACCGGTGGTACCGAGCACCCGGTCAACCCGGTTCTTACTGCGCTATGCGAAAAGTACACACTGCGCAGTTGTTGCGTCTTCTTCACAAAAGCACAGAGACACGGCGACCGGCGGTGCTGCTGATGCGGCTGCTCTGAATCCGCTTGTTGAAAAGAAAGGAGGAAGGAGCCACGTGTGGAAATATTTTGTATTTGCGGCTGATGACAAGAGCAACATCATAGATCATCAGAAACCCATTTGCAAACGGTGCATCGAAGTTCTTTCTCAAAAGGAGGAAATACATCGAACTTAATAAAACACCTCAAAGACCGACACCCAGATTTAATGAAAGAGTTCAAGCAGGTAAGTTTTCATTTAATTTTATATTTAGAGCTTTTGTTATAAAAATTATACCTTAAATAAACATCGCCATTTGCTTAGTTAATCGTTAGCATAAGCGCGGCTAATGCTAACGCGAGTATTAGAATAAACTTCTTTATTACGTGTTTAATGCTCCTATAGCGTTTATTAAAAAAAAAAAAAAAAAAAAAAAACAGGACATGATAGTGTGGTATTTTTACACACCTGAGGCTTTTAAATGACATGTGTAGCTAAAATATGTGTGTTAGAGAACAAATGTACAAATGTATGGTTAATGTTTATAGCCTTACAATCGGTCCATCAGAAAAGCAGTTCTAGGCTATGAAATATAGTTTGCGCAGTTTGATTAAATAAAAGTACAGTCAAATACAGTCCTGTATAGTTTGGTAAAAGATACTTTTCATTAACATGACTTAATATTATCTAACATCAAGTTACAGTGAGTGAACATTAATTAATGTGTGTGAATTTTGTTTTATACAAACATTTGATGGTTCATGTTTGTTCATTGTGCGTGAAATAATGTTAACAGATACAACTTTTAATTTAAAATAAATTATTAATACATTTTGAAATTAAGAGAATAATTGCTATGTAACACTTGTTTATTAAGTCATGTTAAATGGAGTCTTTTTGTAAAGTGTTTTTAATAAGACAGTTTCCGTCTGTGCAACATTGATATCTTACACTCAATATAAGTAATCTTATCTAACTTTGTTATAAAAAGCTGAGGTTTGTTATTTACTGAAAAGTTATATATAAAGTTCTGTTTAGCTGGTGTCAATCTAATATTGCATTTAGTTAGACTCAGCCCATTGTTTTACTCAAGTATATTATATTTTCCTTTTACAGCTGCAGGCTGAAGAAGACCACGAACCAAACTCCTAAGCAGACAACGGTTCCAGATGCTTTTCAGCAGCAGAAGTATGACAAAAACTCACCTGAGGCAAAAAAACTGAACCGAGCTGTTGCTGAATTCACATGTATGGATCAAGTGCCAGTTTATACAGTGAAAAATGGGGATTTCAGCAAATGCTTCATCACCTCAGCCCAAAATACCAGCTTCCAAGTCAAAACTTTGTTTTATTTTTGTTTGTTATAAATAAAAATAGTGTTGTTCAATTCATGTTTTTGTGTTTTGATTTGGTACCGAAATTGGTACCGAGAACCGTGGATTTTCACTGGTATTGGTACCGAATACTGAAATTTTGGTACCGTGACAACACTAATATGTACATAAATACTATAGGCTTGTTATACCCATAAGGCTGAGTCTCTGAATACTTACTTAAAATTGGGAGAAGAGGTCCAATGAACCATCTTGTAAATGTGGGATAATTGATCGCTGTAAAATTAAATGTTAAACTTAGTATCATGCCAATACCAGCTGTATAGAACATTAAAGCAATATTAAAAATCTCACACTTGGTTTTTAGTTTGGATTAATCTAGTATATATGAAAAAGACCTTGAGACTTAATGTTAATACCAAAAAATAATAAAATAAAATAAAATAAAATAAATAAACCCTCATTGCTCTTGACTGATTGACTTTTGTTCCTTTAACAATGATTAATCTATATTTAATTTATACAGCGAAGAAAATGCAAATTTATTTGATTATTTAATTTCTGTACATATAAAGCAGTGTTTAATACGTTTTTGTAATAATGTGATTAATTTTGTAATAATTAATAGTGTTCTAATACATACATATATAGATATCCTATATATACTATTTATCTATCTATCTATATATCTTTCTGCTTAACTGACGCCTAATATCAGTATGAAACGCGATAAGATCTGATGATTGGTTCATGAATTTTAATCACGTTGTCTGCTTTGGCTCAAACTGATTTGCTGAAATCAGAACGTGAACGCAATCAGTGATCCTTAGACAATGAAAATTAAGTCATTTTAACGAGAAAAAAATGAACTATATAGTGTGCCAATTTTAATCTCATCATTCTTAGCTTGTGTGAGAGAAACGCGGAGCGCTTTCCTCAGCCAATAATGCGCTCACTGCTCTATATAGAGTGAAACATAATCTTTCAGTCCAAGTGCTCAAATGTAGGAACAAATGTACAAGTTTAACAAAAACAATGGCGAGTTAAATCTAACAATTTATTGGCCAAAAGGTAACAGATATTATTAGCTGACTAGATTGAACGCGCTTATGTTGCTGTCTGTTGTGCTGAAATGTCAATCACTTTTCATAGCTTCATTATGGCTTATAACTTTTGGCGTAATGTTAAGACACTTCATCATTTACATGACCAGGATATGTTTAACTCTTTATCCTAAATATCAGTAACGTTATCTGAATACTGAAAGAAATATAGTTAGCATTACACTAAACCCGATCGCAAACTAACACTCAGTATGTGAATTGTCAGCAATTCTGTCCATTCAGTTTATTACCAGAACAAATACATCTCACATTGGACAGGAAAATTGTAGGTTTCGTTTGGATATTTACATATTTATCTGAGAAAAAGCAAAAGCAATACTCACTAGAGCCCGACCGATTTATCGGCAGGCCGATATTATCGGCCGATATTAGGCATTTTCCAAACTATCGGTATCGGCATTTATAATGGCCGATAAATGAATATTTCAAAAATAAAATAAAAACGGATGAAACACCCTTCAACCATGTCATGAGTGTTGGCGTTGTATAGTTTGTCCACCAGAGGGCACTCTACACCTTCCCTGTTGGCAACACTCGTGTATAACGCGCCACACATCCTGCAACCTGCTGATCCAGCCAGAGTCGGGCAGAGAGAACCAGTTATCCGCGAGTGAGATCATCGGTGAAGTGTGTTCATGGTGAGTTGGTCACGAGACATACATTGCTTGAATAACAATTAAAAGAACATCCCCATCAGTTCTCTTAACTCAAATAAGCATGACAAAATTCGTGACTATCATGTCCAGTTTTGCTGCTGTTAAATAAGCGAGAGTGAAGCGGAATTAGCTAGTAATTACCTTACGTTGTTACAGTGTAGTTGACTGACTGTCCTTTTAACTTTTGACATTGAGACTGAAGTATTTCTTTAATAGCGTGACAGTTATAGCAATGAGACGTATCATCTCTCCTTGGCCTGTTATATTGAAAATGTATGTTTTACAATTTGCAGTATGACTTTATCCATTGCTAAATTATGGCTCATCATAGACTAGCTAACCACAAAGCTAGCTAATGCCATTATCAGTGGAAGACCGCTAACGTTAACATTAATGAGCTTGGAAACCACAACGAACTTATTCTGCCTAAATAAAGTAATGATTACTGTATTTATAACTAGCATATCTCTAGTTACAGTCCCTGCATTGTAAAATGTAAGTTAGACTTGCCAGGAGTCAACATTTAGACATAGAGAAAAAGTATCAAACGTAGCTTGTGCATAAAAGTTAGCTTTTCTTTTACATGTGTGTGAAATCCAATGACGCCAAGTGTGCGTTGCAGACTGTCGTTCAGCCTCAGCATTAACGAGTCACATAATGGATTTAGATCGCTAAATAGTAGGTTTTAGAAGGCAGGCAGCAACTGATGATTGAAAATGGTTTGATGTAGCTTGGTGGAAAGAATTTAAAAAGTGCAGGTAAAGGGATAAGCAAGCTGACATTGTAACTTTAATATATTTTGATGTTCCTCTGTTCTGTTGTGACAATAAAAGAAACAAGTTTCTTTTTAAAATGCACTAACATATTATGTTAGTTAAAACTCATAAATAACTACAAATAACTAATGTTAGGGAAATCTGATAATGTTTTGTTGCGCGTTTCCTAAATTAAAAAAAAATATATATATATATCGGCCGATATATCGGAATATTCAATTTTTAAAAAATTTGTATCGGTATCGGCCTTCAAAATCCCTTTATCGGTCGGGCTCTAATACTCACGTATCCTGGCTTGAAGAAGAATAACGGCCCAACGGTCTGTTCAGTTGTAAAATGCGCTTCGGAACAGTGACGAGTACACGTCGTACAGTGGTTGTCCAGACAGTCTAAGCACAACCTTCAGCGATTCGTGATTGAATGACAACATTGTGACAACGCAGTAACAACCTTAACAACACAACGTAGAACCAACAACCATTTAGCCATGTTGTTACAACGTTGCTAAAAGGTTGGCTACGTTGTAGCAACGTTCTGTGTTTGTTGGGTAACTATTTAAACAAAACTGTATTAAATTCATTACAGTTCAAATTAGCCAATCCACAAAGATAGCACAAACCAATTCCATTATAGGCTATATATGTCTGTATTCCTCTAGAGAGTTTTGTCGATGTAGGGCGTTTTAGTTGTTTTGATTTTTGTTTAGCCTATTCCTTCTTATAGTTTTATAGTACACTCTAAAAAGTGCTGGGTTATTTTTATAAACACATTGCTGGGTTAATTGTGCTGGGTCAAAATTCTGGGTTGTTTGAGGTACTGTAAACACACATTTGGGTTGATCATGCTGGGTCAAATGGACTCTAGTGGTTCTTTCACCACTGAACACGCGGGTTGGGTTATTTTAACCCAACCGGTTTGTTTATTTTATCACTTCATCGAACTTTCTGGATTGTTCACTCGTCTCCTCGTCAGGCGGTCACGCAATTCGCAGAAAGCAGGATTATACGGTAAGTTAATATGATTATATGATTATTTACCTTTATTTTTTAATAAGCTGTGGTTTAAAACACAGCAATTTCACTGTTTAATGCAATATTTGATATGTTGCTGTGCGGGGTTAGCATTAATTCTTTGAATGATTAACGAACGTTAAGTAGCAGCCTAGAGTGAGGTACTTTTTTGCCTCAACAATCGCTTTATCGTTATATAAAAAAGTTGTGTGTGTGTGCGCGTGCAAAGTTTTATTTATATACAGTACACATCCTTTTTTTATCAGTATTGTCCTTTTCGAAAACAGGCATAGGTTAGAAATACGGGGTAAGTTCAGTTACTGTCTGAATACTGTATGGCTTTGTAATGTTTTGTCAGAATTATGTCATTTCGTACTTAAATTGACCTTTTAAGGGCATATTTTTCAAGTCAATGTCTGCGACGTGCCGAATCCAACGGTATATCCGTCATTTTTATGTTGTGCATTTTCGCGCTCTTTTTTCCTCAGGTAGCTGCATTAGCTCCGCTATACAGCTTACTTTAATGACTAGTGGTTTATGGTGTAGTGCAGGGTATACCCAGGTATACGGCTTATGTCCACTTCTTTATCAGTTGGCTTTGCGTGTACCCACTTCTAAATCCCCTCTGTTGCGCATCCAGTAGTGTCCTTTATTAGCCAAAATCGTGACAGTCCACCACATGAATAGCTAATTCAGTCGCATGTGAGTAAATGCAAATATTCCCTAAAAACACCCGGTAAGGACAGTGATGCCATCAGAACCGTGGCGCGGGCTTCCTTTTAAATATATTTGATGATTGCGCCTAAATGCGCCCGCGCCCGCTCCGTCCACTCCTCCACCCAGATGGTCCCTGTTCATATGCGAGGGCATGTCAGGGGAGGCTCTGACAGAGAAAACCCGACCGATTTAATCAGAAACTGCGGAGAATCACGTCCAGACGTCAGTAAGTTATTCTTTTCAGCATGTAATGTTATTTGCATTTGGGGCGTATACCCACTTCTCCAGGCACCAAGACACCACTGTTTATGAGGTCCTTTTTACTCTTCCTCTATTTTAGTGAATGCTTGTGTTACATTACAAACTAGGAGACCAGTATAAAAATTAAATGGGTATGCCGTCTGATTTTTTTTAACAGTGTAGGTTCTGCCCTTCAGACTGGAGACTGATAAATGCAGTTCAGTGGTGAGATGCTAGCTTGGGTTGCCTTCAGTACCATATAATATAGAATCGTGTCATCACGTGTTTGACAAACGCTCCAGTGCATACAGTATTTGTGTTCTAACTCTGAAGATCGCCAAAGTTTTACAACAATTCAAACTGTTTTAATTTGGCACTACTGCGCAAAACGTTTTTTTTAAAACGTTTATGAGATCTCGCGATATTAAAATGCTTGAGAATCTTTCTCGCGATATCAGCATAATAGAACTGATCTGTGTTTAAATGATTGCGCTGCAGCTAAACGCATTAACCTGCTTTCTATATAAAATAAAAACAGTTTTATGAAATTCTAATTTTCTAAATCTGAAATTTCATTCTAGATATGTGAGATTCTTGATGGTGCAGATGGACAGCTTTGAAATAGAGAAGTTGAAGGAAAGGCAGCTTGATACCTTGGTTAAAACCTTTGAAGGTAAGTTACATCATTCAATAACATTCAATACCCATGATTTGTTTTAGAATTTGATCTTTTCATTAAAATAACCATAGTTACTGGTATGGCAATAAAATCAAACAATCAATTTAACATTTAAAAGCTTTAACCTAACTTTAACTTGTTTTTTTTTTTTTTTCAAATTTGATCAGATTTCACAAGACTTCAGGAAGCTACATCCAGAGGCAGACTTTTTGAAGACTGGGCTACAATTGCAGACCAAATTGTTGCCTATGCCCAGCAAGATGGAAAGGTGCATTAAGAGCTGGGTGACATGACTTCAGGTAAGGTATTTCTTATAATATGTCAATCTATATAAACAAAATTCAGCTGTATTTGACCATTTCACATGAAATTCTTTCAGTGAGGGGGGAGATGTAGGGACGTGTGCCGTGCAAGAAAAATAGGCTACAACCGCATCTCTGGTCATTTTAATATGTAATCTGTAATGTTAGTAATACCAGTCGGATGTTTTTGCACATCAATCTGACGATAAATGTGGCACACCCTGTTTTTCTGATGCACACCCAGAGTCTTTTTTTGGGCTACGCTACTGGCGTGAACATTTCACATGAAATTCTGTCAGTGAGGGGGGAGTTGTAGGGACGCGTGCCGCGCAAGAAAAATAGGCTACAACCGCATCTCTGGTCATTTTAATATGTAATTTGTAATGTTAGTAATACCAGTCGGATGTTTTTGCACATCAATCTGATGATAAATGTGGCACACCCAGTTTTTCTGATGCACACCCAGAGTCTCTTTCCTGGCTACGCTACTGATTTGACACATCAACTGGTAAATACAATGGTACAGTAAGACTTAACTAGTTGCTTATTAGTTTGTGTATTGGCTGTTAGTTAGTACTTATAAAGCACATACTGATGCCTTATTCTGCATGAGCATATTCTACATCCCTGAATCCCACCCCATACCTAAACTTAACCTGCAGTAGTTGAATGGGGGTGGGGATTCATTTGCATTAATACCATTATAATTTTTATTTATTTTTTTTTATTATGATTTCATTATTTAAAGGAATGAGGAAATTTCAATGTGTTGTTTTGATTATGAGATACGTTTCACAGTTTGCACTGTATTATTCTTATGGTTTAGATGCTAAAGGGGAGAGTGCTTTCAAAGTCCTGCCCATTCTGGAGGAATGGTCCACAGAACCACAACCACAGAATTCTGGAGGCCATTCATTGACATACAACCTGTACGTTTTGTTTTACTTTTTCTATATATATATATATATATATATATATATATATATATATATATATATATATATATATAATGAATTTTTGGAAATGCAAACTGAAATTTTTTCCCACTGACACACTACAGCAAAAAATAGATATCACTGACTTAAAACCATTTTTTAGCTGGTGAAAATACTAGTGCTCCAATCATTTTGGCCCCCACTGTATGAAGTGTTCAGATGTAAAAGACTAAAAATGTGCCGTTTGAAATTTTCTTCTAAAATGAGCATTTTTTCAGGCCTAAGTGTCTTCAAGACTAAGCGTCGTATAATTAACAGGTGGAGACCAGCATGGTGGATTTGTGTCTTGGGGACGAGACAACGACATCTCAGACCTTCACCATTTTTTTTGGGCCATGCCACTGAAGCGGACTCGTTGCCAGGGAATTTCTCCGGCTTGCAGTATATTATTATGATGGACAAGTCTTCATGTGTGATTTTTTTAAGGCCAACAGTTTTTTCTGGCCAGTTGTAACATGTTTTAAATTGTCATATGTATTGTCTGGTGGACACTTTGTTTGGCTTAGTTTTAATAGCACAATGTTTGGAACGATTTTCATGTGGCAATAATTAATTTTTAAGTGTTCTGCTGCTACAGTGTTGACAAAGAATGGGAATCTACAGTGCCTAGTTTACACAGTTTTGTGTTTTAAATTAACTGATCTACTGAAGTTGTTGTTTTATGTGTCTGTAATGGTTGGATAAAATGTGTGACAGCCTGTGTGACTGGTCCTTTGCTGGTTTTTGCTGGTCATGTTGCTGGTCAAGGACCAACATAAACCAGCAAAGAACCAGCTTAAACCAGCATCAAAACCTACCTAACCAGCATCCCAGCATCAAAACATACCTACCAGCATATGCTGCTTTTTCACCAGGGAAGTAAACAAGACCTTGTGCGATGAAAGTTGCTTTCGTTACTATAGCAAACATCGGTTCTAATGCAAGAAACGTCCAATAATATCCAATGATGCAAACTATTAGACTGTGTCAAATTCCGCCGTTTTGAATTAAAAGTAGGTCTGTCATTTTACGTGATTCAATGTCATTCACAGTTGATTATGACGACAATAGCATTTTACTGTTTTCCAAACATACAACTAAAATTGAATGAGTGCGTACTTTAAAATAAAATATTATTTACAGTTTAGATTGATTACTTTAAAAAAATTCTTATTCTTGTTCTTTTACAGTTCTTTTTTCTTTTTTTTTATTCCCCCTAAAATAAATCAGTTTAATCCTTTATTTATTTAGTGTTTTTATTTATTTATTTATTTATTTTTAAAATTGAATTGTTTTATTATACTGCGTTGGATTAACGTCACTATAAAGACTTTTTTATTTACACTGAGCTTTAACTTGTGGGTCAATTTCCACATTAGTAATTTCTCTCTTTTTTATTGAAAATGTAACAAATTGAGAGTAGACATAACATAAGTTACAGATAAAATTACCAAAAAACAACAACAACAACAACCACAACAACAACAAAAAAAGTAATATATTAAAGCAAAGATACATATTTAAAGAAAACAGAATCTGTGTTGCAAACATTTTCCACAGCTTAAAAAGAAAGAAAAGAGAGAGGTGTCACAGTTGCGGGAAGGAGCAAGGTGCAAGAGTATCCAAAAGAAGACTTTATTATAATCCACAAAATGAAATGCAAGAAATCAAGGAGCTGGGGTAACACAACTAAATAAATGAGGAACTGATTTAAAAGACAGGAAAGGAGAAACAAAACCAAAACCCAAAAAACACATGACAAGAGGGAAAAGAAAAAAATATATATTAATATTCAGTTGTGTTATATATTAATAATGATAATAATGATATGCATTAGTATCATATTTGATAATTATTTTGTTATATCATATTGTATAATTATTATATTTTAAATTACTCATTCATTCATTCCTTTGATACCATTGTTGATAAGCCTGTCATCCTCAGTAAAAGGAAGAAGAAGAAGAAAAATGCAACGAATAAAATAAAAAAATAAAGAGGGGGTAGAAAAAATAAATGGATCATTAGCATGCCTCTTCTAGATCATTATTAGTGCATGACCCAGTCGCGGTTTCACCTTAATTTGTCGACATGCCATGGCGTTCATAAGCAGTAATGCGTCAGTGCTTCTGCATATTTTCTTGTCACAACCATACTGTTTTTATTTGCCTGCCGTGGTAATTTGTTATTATTATTATTATTATTATTATTATATATTAGGGGTGTAACGATACATGTATTCGTACCGAACCGTCACGGTACGGGCATCTCGGTTCGGTGCATGAGGCCTTACAACGAATACAGGCAATTCACCCTCAATCCAGAAGGGGGCGCCCGCAGTAATGCAACTCTGTTTGATAACCGCCAGCAGAAAAACAGCGAATGCCAGGAGTTGCACACTTGAAAACAAAGACCACTAGACAGTGACCATGTGCTGATTGTGAACGCGTCTCTCAGGCTTGCGCACTCAACTGTCTGAGAAATCTTGTATCCTACCTCTCTCATTCGGCACAAATCCAAATATTCCATAATATTTCCATATTTGCGATGCATCTAAATGCTAAACTATTATTTATTGTGTCAGTTATAGACTTTGTACTTCAGTCTAGTTACTGTGACACAGTGAGGCGTGCGTGCTGATGTTTGGTTCACTGTGTTTTATTTTGATAAAGTGCCAACTGCGTTGTCAAGTTAGCAATGCTAGAAGCCTGGAACTGATATGTTTTGTGTTTGTGTGCGCCGGCGAGATTACTTGAACTTTCCTCATACCAGCAAAATCAATTTCAAAAACAAATATAATGTCGTATTATGCCTTTGAGTTTCCTTTCTGTCACAAAACTGAACAAACTCAGCAAATACAGGCTACGTTATGTGTCGCACAGTTCTTTTTTCTCTTGTCTATCAGTTAACTAAATTAAATACATTTCAGGTACAAACCTGATTCCAAAAAAGTTGGGACACTGTACAAATTGTGAATAAAATCCGAATGCAATGATGTGGAAGTTCCAAATTTCAATATTTTATTCAGTATAGAACATAGATGACATGTCAAATGTTTAAACTGAGAAAATGTATCATTTTAAGGGAAAAATAAGTTGATTTTAAATTTCATGGCATTGAAAGTTGGGACAAGGCCATGTTTACCACTGTGGGGCATCCCCTCTTCTTTTTACAACAGTCTGCAAACGTCTGGGGACTGAGGAGACAAGTTGCTCAAGTTTAGGAATAGGAATGTTGTCCCATTCTTGTCTAATACAGGCTTCTAGCTGCTCAGCGGTCTTAGGTCTTTGTTGCATCTTCCTCATTATGATTCGCCAAATGTTTTCTATGGGTGAAAGATCTGGACTGCAGGCTGGCCATTTCAGTACCTGGATCCTTCTTCTACACAGCCATGATGTTGTAATTGATGCAGTATGTGGTCTGGCATTGTCATGTTGGAAAATGCAAGGTCTTCCCTGAAAGAGACGACGTCTGGATGGGAGCATATGTTGTTCTAGAACTTGGGAGAACCTTTCAGCATTGATGGTGCCTTTCCAGATGTGTAAGCTGCCCATGCCACACGCACTCATGCAACCCCATATAATCAGAGATGCAGGCTTCTGAACTGAGCGCTGATAACAACTTGGGTTGTCCTTGTCCTCTTTAGTCCGGATGACATGGCGTCCCAGTTTTCCAAAAAGAACTTCAAATTTTGATTCGTCTGACCACAGAACAGTTTTCCACTTTGCCACAGTCCATTTTAAATGAGCCTTGGCCCAGAGAAAACGCCTGCACTTCTGGATCATGTTTAAATATGGCTTCTTTTTTGACCTATAGACTTTTAGCTGGCAATGGCGAATGGCACGGTGGATTGTGTTCACCGACAGTGTTTTCTGGAAGTATTCCTGAGCCCATATTGTGATTTCCATTATAGTAGCATTCCTGTTTGTGATGCAGTGCCGTCTAAGCGCCCGAAGATCACGGGCATCCAGTATGGTTTTCCAGCCTTGACCCTTGCGCACAGAGATTATTCCAGATTCTCTAAATCTGTGGATGCTATTATGCACTGTAGATGGTGATAACTTCAAACTCTTTGCAATTTTTCACTGAGAAACTCCTTTCTGATATTGCTCCACTATTTTTTGGCGTAGCATTTGGGAAATTGGTGATCCTCTGCCCATCTTGACCTCTAAGAGACACTGCCACTATGAGAGGCTCTTTTTATAGCCAATCATGTTTCTATTTATATAAAGGAAATGAACTGTGATAATGACAATTTGATGCTTATAAAATATGCAGATGATATCCCACTGGTGGGATGTGTAAAGAATATTCAGCCATTAGAAATACTTACCTCAATTTTGTTATTTTCATCATAATTTGGACAGAGAAGAGTTCCTTGCTGCTTAATATTAGTAAAACTCAATAAATGTATTGTGGGGCTAACAATGTACGATGGAGAGGAAGTTGAACAGGTGGGATCTTTTAAATATTTAGGTACAGAGATTGACTCCCAGTTTTCATTTGATAAGCATTTAGACAATGTTTTTTAAAAAGGCTTATCAACATTTAGGCTTATTAAGAAAACTGAGGAGTTTTAACATTAAAAAGGACATTCTGACTGTTGTATGTATGTACATATAGATCTACCAAAAACACCATTGAGATTAGATTATTTACAGTTGTAAAACAGTAAAATGATTTCACACTAAATACTGGACTCATTAGGAGAATTTGAAGCAATTTAGTTGAGTTTGAGCCATTTAAATGCTTGACCACATTTGATGCAGAAGTGTTTTATTATGTACAGCAAATGTTCTCAGGAAACAGGGCTACAGTTACCTCAAACATCAGCTTTCATTGTTTCAAGTAAAGTGATCTCAGATTCGAGAAGTGATCTCAGTCTTCAAGAAAAAACTAAAAGACACATCACTTCCATCCGCACTTGACCCTCTAACACTAGAAATTGCTAATCTATTTCTATTCTACTTGTTTTTGTTTTTTATTTATTTATTTTTTTAAAAAAAACTTAACTCCTTTAACACTAGCCAACTCTATTTTTTTTTTATCTATTTTTTTCTTTTTAATCAATTTATAAAAAATAACTTGACCCTCTAACACTAGCTCTATCTATTCTATCTCTTTTCTATGTACCTTTTATACTTTTATTTTATTAAGGAAACAAAACAAACGTATACATCTTTTGTGTCAAATTCTTAAATGTAATTAATAAATTAAAAATAATGACACTATAGGGCCATTACCAATCAAATGAAATCAGTATCAAAATTTTTTGTGTTTGCAATGCAGAGGTAGCATGGAATCTGCATCTAAAGTGGCATTTAAATGCATTGTCACAGACTGTTTAATGCAGGACATGAATGCATTTAACCTGCAGTTACAAATGCATAATAATGTTTTAATTTTTTTTTTTTTTTTTTTTTTTTTTTACAAAACGTTCATTAGTGATGTTTAAAATGATTTGGGGGGAAAAAGGGAAAATATACTTTAAATATACTGCATGAGTGAGTCATTCACTCAACTGATTCATTCAAATGCCTGATTGATTCAGTAACGAAACACTGTAGCTAAACAGCTCTGCTGTGGCTTTGTTTAAAATTATTTTCATTGTTGAATTACAGCAAAAACAAGAACTGTTGTGTCTAAAATGTAAGTCACATTAACTTACGGTTATTGCTGTTCATCAAACCAATTGTGCTGATATTTAAAGAAAAACGTCCCCCTCCGTGTGATATTAACTATATCACATTATATAAATATAAAAGACATACAAAATCATACAGGTCCATATTTGTTTCCTTATCTTGTGGGAATTCCAAATGTTTGCGCAGTGGTCTAACCTACATCTCATAGTGTATGCACTCTCTAAGTGTGTTTTTGTTTTGTTTTTTCTACTTTGTAGGAGCCGATTTCATACAATTATATACTTTGGCACTGGTTAGCAGTGTGACACAGTATAATTGCAGCATTGGTGTATGAGTCAGGTGTGTACACGTTGCTAATTAGACAGCACACCGTTTTTGACCGCACAGCAGGATAGCGTGTAAGATGGACTGTGTTTGTATGCTGTGTTTGCAAGGTCTGGACTTTAATTGTAAAGTTTAGTGAACAAGGAACCCTCACAGCAAGTTGTTTTGAGATATTTTGCTACTGGAGCACAAATAAAAAAAGACATTTGTTTGCATCTATTTCCGCTTGCACGGACTCCGTTGTACACGTTCGAAAACTTGCTCGCTCTTATTATCAACGGCGGCGGCTTAATGCAAAGCCGTTACATACTCTATAATGTCAAATCACATATTTAAACAACAATTATGATTATCGTAGGCATCACACACCCCAAGTTCACACGTCTCATTCAGTATGTGGCTGAGCTTCTTTCTCAACAATTTTCCGGATATTATCTGCGGCTCTTCTTTCATTCATTTGACGAAGAGTTTTGATGAGCTGTGGGTAGGCTCCATGTAAACCTTGACTCTGGGACCATGCTTGCAGAAGTGTGAAAGTCCGTTCTTTTGCGTCATTACTGTGGTTAAGCTCATGTGCCTCAATGTCAGTTTCACGCATGCCACTGCGATGGGCAATACGCTTCATCGTTCTCCAACTCAGAACATCAGAAATTTCTGACAAGTGAGGGTTCAGGTCTACATCTACACAGAGAAAGAAGATAGCACTGATGTAAGCTTCTTATCCTGCTATTATTTAAACTGTGATACAATGTCTTTCTCTAGAAACTTTTCATCTATAGGAAACAAAATAAGATATACATTTATTATAAAGGTCATTTGAAACACTTTATTTACCAACAAAAAAATAGATGCTAATATTACATATTACAGTATTGGTAATCAAAATTGAATATTGAACATGAATTTAACAAATGATGTATTTTAATACATATATTTATCAAATATTTCTCACAAACAAACATACCTTTCAGGGGAAGGTCTTCCTGTATGGAAAAAACAAGCCGATCCATCAGTCACGAAAGAAAAAAAAACATGCAGTTCCACTGTAACACCACAAGGGTGCGATGTAATGTTAGAACAAGAGAAATTACCTCAGGTCTGGATGGATCTTGTTTCTGTTTGTCCTTAAAACACAACTTTCGTTTTTTCCATAGAAGAAAGACCACCACAATAGCCACGAGTATGAGCGTCACCAAAACAGCTACAATGGTCCCTGAAATAAACAATCATATTAGTCCACTGCCATTATCCATAGTGTACTTAGTTTGTACTGCATAGGCTTTAGAGGACTTTTGTTATTGCTTATTCTGTGTCTGTACACACAAGTGTGACACAAGCATATTAACATGTACTGAAATCAGTGATAAAGCAGCCCGTGTGGATTGTGGATAAACGTACCAGCAGGCCCTGTGGCATCGTGGCACACAGTGTTGTTGAATTCTGTACATGGTTGTTTCAGTCCATGTTCTTCACACCTGTTGGGTAAACAATAGGTAAACAGAGAGAAGATGAAAAAATAAACTGAAAGCCAGTATATTCTATACTGATTTATAATCACAAATCAGTGGTTTATTTCATATCTATTTATTTATTTGGTAGGCATCCACCTGTTAAAACTAAATGTCTGAAATAACTGTTAGCACACCTGTTTTAAGTGAAATGCTTTGGTCAGAAACACTCCATGACAAAAACATAAAATATACCAGGGTTATAGTTGTTTATTATTGCATTGTATTGTTATTCAAAGTACAAGCACTGCTGTTATGTTTCTATTTTGTCTTTTTGAGAGAGAGACACACACAGCTTTTTACAATAATCTTCATTATAACTTTATAAGCACAGACATCTGTCATACTTTCCAGAGAGAAAAGGGCCTTTGGTTGAATACATACGTGTCACAGGGGTGACAGACCTTGCACCCGGCACTACGGTCACAATAAAAATTCTCCTTGCACCTGCAGACAGTGTTGGAATACAGCGAACATCTGTCCTTTATCTCCATGTTAGCTATTGAAGAAATAATTAAAAATAAGTCTTTCGAAAATTAGTTTTGCTTATGCTTCCATTTTGGCTTCAAGAAGCACAGTACTACCCTTTAGAAACAGCCCCATGTCTGGCGTTAGTGACTAATATTTTCTAAATAAGAGTTGACTGACTACTCCCCATTTGTTTAATTTAATATTTATTAGATGTTATAACCAAAAAACATTGATTTGTCAATTGAAGTCGAGAAAGGTCTGGTTGCAGACATGCACATGCGCTCTCAGGGTGCATCTCAGTCAGCTCCTTAGTGATGTACAATGTCTACGTACATCAGCAACATCATTTAACAGACTCAGGAAACATGTCTTTTTGACTTTTTTTTTTTTTTTGCTTTTTAAACACATGGTTCTGTTACATGTCTTTACAGCATTTCAGCTGAATATTAATCAGAAATGTTAACTAGATGTGTCCACTACCTATATAGTGATGTGTGTTTGTGCTGAAATATACTTTTAAAAAACGCTTTTTCTTTTCTAATCTTCTCTCGTATCATTTTAATTTATCGAGTTAGCTTGTGTGGTTTATGTTTTATGTGCATTAGAAATGTGACGGAATTTCCAGTAAGCAGGAAGCATGATGAGAACTGATGTACCTGTATTTATGTCTAGTTTTTGCAGTGCATTGTTGGATTTTTTGGTTAGCAAAGGTTCCAGTGCTCTGGAAGGATTTCGCAATTGAGACATCTCTTAGAGGATTACTCCACTTCCAAAATAAAAATTTCCTGATAATTTACTCACCCCGATGTCATCCAAGATGTTCATGTCAAGATGTTATTTTCTAAAAGTTTTTTACAATTTATATACATCATAACCTCAAATGCTCGTCTTGTCTTGCTCTGCGCATCCTAGTGTATGTAGAAAAACTCCTATCTCATTTTCTCCTCTAACTTTAAAATCATCCTACATCGCTGCAGAAGTACCGACCCAGTGTTTACAAAGTGAATGTGCAAAGAAGGTCAAATAAAAAAAAAAGGGAAAACAGCGATGTAGGATGATTTTGAAATTGGAGGAGAAAATGAAAACAAGATACCCTATCTGTATTGAACCAGAGTTCAAGATGAGCATTTGTAGTTAAAATGTGCATCCTTTATTCCTTGGCTGGGATCGTTTAGAGTCAGCGGCTATGGGCAGGGCCTAAACAATGTGATGTCATGCTGCTTTGTGAATTAAAACAGCATGTCTAGTGAGACTGATTTGGTTTAATTGGCATTAAAATAACCAGTGGGTGGATTTTCGTGCATGTTGCCAATGGAGACAAAACGCTGTGGTGTTTAAATGATTAAAAGTAATTTAGCACTATAGTCCATTTCTACAGAACCACAGAATATGAACGCATTGTACGAAGTCTCTCGTTAAGCATTTTCCTCCCATACTACAAAATGCATAATGTAATGCAAAAATGCAAAAAAAAAAATAAAAGTCACTTGTGGAAGTGCAGGTGACTGAGAGCGCATGTGCATGTCTGCAGCCAGACCCTATTGGAAAAAAATGCAATTTAACTGACAAAACTAACAAGGCTCAAATGTTAAGACCTACCATTGGGTTCACAGATTTTACAAGGCTGGCATTTGTGATCACTGTTTGGGTGATCCATATAGGTTCTATCTTCACACCTCTCACAATACGTTTCATTTTTGTCTGTGCAGTCACTTAAGACCCGGTAACCTGTAACACACACAAATACACATATTTGTATATATGAACATCCTTTCCTTCTTAATTAAGACAGTTATATGGTTGTTTGAAATACTTGATCCTGATTGGCCACTGAGCATTCAAAAATCTACTGGGTGCTTAATGTTTTACTTTATTTAAAACATACTTATAACAAAAAAATCAGATAAAATAGATGAATGTGAAAGAAATTAAAATGCTACAGTACCTAAATATACTATCTAAGTGATCCATAGAGTTAACTCATCTGATCTCAAAATAATAATCTGTTTCTTATTTATTTATTTATTTACTTTATTTATTTGTTAGGTAGCCATGTAATAAGAGGGATCTACAACCAGAAAAATAAAGCCCTGCTTAATGTAAACCTATCCAAACCTTACACTTTAGATGTGAAATAAGAAACAAAGTCCACCTCGCTAACAGTATATACTGTGTATGTGTGTATATAGTAGATCTTACCTTTCATACAAAGGCAGCAAGTTTTCCCCTCATGCTGGTAAGTCCCAAACTCACAGGCGCTGCGTCTCGTGCGCCGGAGCCTGCCTTCTGTCAGTCCTACAGTCAACAGCTGAAACAGGAAAAAAAAGATAAAAAATGAAATTAAAGTTACGCTTTCTTATTGAAATTCTTTTCAAGCATGTTTTTTTCAACCGCCAGATGAGTAAACCACAGTTGAACACCATGAATCGAAAATGTTAATGACAAGAAATCGAAAGTGAAACTCTTTGGCTGTTTACAAGAAATATGTTATAATATACTATTTAAACTAAATTGTATTCAATTCAGTTCCGTTTTAAATAGCGAATCAACAAAGATAGCACAAACCAATTCCATAAGTTTCTATATTCCTCTAGTGATTTTTGTTGTCGATGTAGGGTGTTTAGCCTGTACACCGCTGTATAAAATATTATTATATACAGCATCAAATTTAATTTAAATTCAAGGCTTTACTTACCACACAACAAAGAAATAGGAAAAACTTGTCGACATCCATATCTGAAGAGCTAAAGGCACCCATAAACAGTTTAGCAGTGATAAGAGAACAAAACCGCCTAGTTACATTGTCAACAACGTCTAGAATCTAAACGGAAGTAAGCGATGTTTGTCCGATTCGCAAGCTTGTTCTTTTTGTTCTTTCTTTTGAACCGACTCTTTTGAACAGTCAATTCTGGTTAATCCAAGCTGTTCTGGAGACAACAACTAACATGCTAAGTTAACTGAAAATAGGGGGTTTAAATAAGTAGAATGTATTGTATAGACTTTATGGGCAGCGTGATTTTCTAAATACGCCATAGAACCGGTTCACCAAAAGAACCGATTCGCGGTAAAGGGGCTTTCCTTTTCACTTTACAGCCATGGTTGTCTGCTGGGGAAATTTGTCTTAAAGAAATCCCCATTGTTGAGCTGTATTCAAATTTCAGGTCTTACTGCAAACATTTGTAGATCAAAACGATCTTTAAACTCTGTTAATTTCAAGCATTCGCATATGAGATACTTAGGAAAATTTGCCATTTTAGTAAACAACAGTTGATTACAATGTACCTTTCTGAGGCTTTGTGCCAGCTGTTGCATTGGAACTGGTAATGTGATTTATAACAATTGTTCAATGAAATGGCTGCAATGTATTGCTGTTTCTCATTCTCTGTGTGAACCCAGGACATGCCAGGGCAAGTGCACGCCATAATGGTTTCTAGAAACTTCTCATTCTCCAAACACATCATCTTGAGAAAAGTGGGACTTTTTTTTAAAGGCCTGACTCCCTTTGTAAAGACAAGGGACGTTTTCAGAAATCAGTCAGTGTTCAGTGAACTAATATGTGCAGTGATAGATTTTTTTTTAGGTTTAATTTAATTGAAATTTAAAATATACAGACATCTGCAGGTTAAACAAAAGCAGTTTTAGTGAACATCATCTTGTTTTCAAAACTATATCTATACTAAAAATGTGAGGTACCCCCCTTCACATTACACCTGCCTTTAAACCTGTATGGCAGAATAAAATGTGAGTACATGGTAGCTACCTTCTTTAGCATGACCTTGTGCCTGCTGTGGTTGGTTTATATGCAGAAACTGCTTGTGAGCGAGCGCATGTTCTCTTTATGGTATTACCACAATGTTGCATCACCTTTTTTCTGAAACACACACTGGAAGGTCACACTTATTCACAGGTACGGGTAGGGGGGAGGAGGGGGAGATGGCCATTTCAGATCAACCCTTTCATACTTGAACAACAAAAAGAAGTTTCTTAGTAGCCAGGAAGTCTGACTTCGAAATGTTGTGCGCTCGAGTTCTTACGTAACACTGCTGCCACACACATTCTTTCATAGCAGTTGTGTGACCTAGTTTTTGTGATTTTCTGATTGGTTGAGCCCCTGCGTGAATTATGGGATGTTTCACTTCTGCTTTGTTACTGGCAGATGGCACCAGAGGACAATATACACATACACTTCTCACTCTGATAAATATCATGCTGTATGAACATATGAAAATTAGTACATTTAAAGTATGGTGTACGCAGTTTTTGGTTCTAAGGTTCTATTAAGAACTTTTAACATCCATGGAACTACAAAAATCATCTTTATAAATAGAAAAAGTTATTTAGCCTAGATTACTAAAAAATTAACCACAATAAGAAAAAAAAGAATCAGGAAACACTGAAGCGCTACTATTACACTGACACACCTTTCTCTTACACAATACCAATTCAGCACTTCTGTAAAACCTTTGACACATTTATTGATTTCTCACCACTTTACTCATATGTGTAAATACAGTGACATGGAAACCACAAAACCTTGAGTCATTTGTCACCCTTCTTCTTTCATTGTCAGCTGTAGACGTGAGCTGTCAGGTGCAGCTTTCACCATACATAACAAGCATTGCTAGTTAGAGAAACCTAAAAAAGAAAAAAAAAAAGTATTTGCGTTACAAATCTTGATTTTCAGCTTTATCAGTCCTGCAATTTGTTGTTTAATGACAATCTATTTTCTGTGCAGCCATAATAACTAGGGATGTAATAGATATCAAAATCTCACAATGCGATATCTCGATATGTCCACAATATGATATTTGTTGCAATATTTAAAAAAATAAAGACAAATGAAGACTTGGTTAAAAAAATTCTAAAAAAATTCTAAAAAAAAAAATGTTTTAAAGTTAAACTCTTTTATCTAATGCACTTCAAAATGAAGAGCTCCAACCCCTGTTCTTAACTAAGAAAACTTCAAAAAGTCAGTACCTAAACTTTAAAGGGGACTCAACCCTTTTTTCATTTGTAGTATAGACCAATTTTGAGTAGACGTCACATACTATGGATGAAAGCTGCTATGATTACTCTACTTTTAAAGCATACATTTGATTTAAACAATAGATCTACATAATATTCACATATGCTGTTCCTAGGGGATGTATTGTATTAGCCCTACAGTTACAGCATGAAATATTTTTTTACCCTTTTACTAACATTTTTACATAACATTTTTTTATTTTATCTCACAATTCTGACTTTTTTCTCACTAATGCAAGTTTATATCTTCTAATTCAGACTTTATAACTTGATTTAACAAAACTAGTGAGTTTGTTCATTCTGAGGGAAAAATACCAGAAGTGTAATTGCGAAAGTAAAGTCAGAATTTTTAAATATAAAACCAAATTTACCTTTTTTTATTCTTTTATTCCATGGCTCCATAGACTGCCACTTGAACCGCCCACAAAAAACGTCATCCCTGTTTCGGATCTGTAAGACTATCCCACTATCTGTCAATTTCATTGAATAACAGTGCTTATGGCTGGGTGACAAGCTCTTGTAATATGCAAATAACATTTTGACAAATGACATCCAATGTTTTTTGAAAACCAAAGTCACTGCACCCGTTTACCAAGAAATTTTAGAGCTGATTTAGATGCTGATTTCATATTCCAGCAGGATTTGGCACCTGCCCACACTGCCAAAAACACCAAAAGTTGGTTAAATGACCATGGTGTTGGTGTGCTTGACTGGCCAGCAAACTCACCAGACCTGAACCCCACAGAGAATCTATGGGGTATTGTCAAGAGGAAAATTAGAAACAAGAGACCAAAAATGCAGATGAGCTGAAGGCCACTGTCAAAGAAACCTGGGCTTCCATACCACCTCAGCAGTGCCACAGACTGATCACCTCCATGCCACGCCAAATTGAGGCAGCAATTAAAGCAAAAGGAGCCCCTACCACGTATTGAGTACATATACTGTAAATGAACATACTTTCCAGAAGGCCAACAATTCACAAAAAATGTTTTTTTTATTGGTCTTATGAAGTATTTTAATTTGCTGAGATAGTGAATTGGTGGGTTTTTCTTAAATGTGAACCAAAATCATCACAATTAAAAGAAACTTAAACTACTTCAGTCTGTTTGCATTGAATTTATTTAATACACAAGTTTCAAATTTTGAGTTGAATTACTTAAATTAACTTTTCCACGACATTCTAATTTATTGAGATGCACCTGTATGTCATCTGATTGATGTCTTGAGGTGTAGTAACCATAGTACAAGCGGAATAATTGACTTCAGGCCGTTGAATTCTTAGAAAATAAAGCACACCCGAGGTGTACAATGCATCACCGCCTCGGGTGTGCATTATTTTCTAAGAATTCAAGGCCCTCAATTATGTTCACAATGGTGTTTTAGAAAGCCAGACAAATTAGTATATAATAATAGAAATAACAACAATTTTAAATTATTGTTATCCATGTGACATCATAGCCATATATTGTAAAACAACTGCACTGTAAAATAAGTGAAAATTAATATTTCATAAGTATATTATTTTTGCTTTGCAGTACAGTAGGAAAAGTACAATACTTTCCTAATTTCTACAATTGAAAGAGATATTTTGAATTTGGACTGCAGTAACATTACCCATTTGAACCGCTAGGTGTCAGCAGTTCATACTGCACTTTTAAGCTTTTATTTAGATGGAAAACTCCAGCTTCAGTGAAAACAGGCTTACAAAAATGTGCCTCACTTTAAATCTAGTGAAATGCTGTAATCATCTGCCGTGAAAATAAAGCATAACTGGTGGCCACTGCATTCCCAAACATGTGCTAAACTCACAGCATATGCAATAAACGAGTTCACTGCATTCACTGTGAACTGAGCCGTTCTGAGGCGTGGAAAACACTGGATCATGAGCTGATTGTCTGAATGAAGTGCGTGCTTCGCTTTGAAACGTGCAGCGAAATCAGACTTGATGAAGGGATTAAGCCATATTGTGCCAAAGCATAATGGCCCAAAACACATCTTTAAAGACCTTTTATATTACAATAAGAAGTTTAAATATATTTTAAAAACCACTTATATATACCACTATATTGATAATACCCCTGGTGAAAAAAACAGCATATGCTGGTAGTTATGTTTTGATGCTGGAATGCTGGTTAGGTAGGTTTTGATGCTGGTTTAAGCTGGTCCTTTGCTGGTTTTTGCTGGTCATGTTGCTGGTCAAGGACCAGCATGAACCAGCATAAACCAGCTAAGGACCAGCATACCTAACCAGCATTCCAGCATCAAAACATACCTACCAGCATATGCTGTTTTTTTCACCAGGGACCATTACATCCCTAACTTAAATTCTTGTTTTTATGCTTTGTCTGTGTCTTCATGATCACTTTTCTTTAGCTATCGGCTACTATGGATGTTTTTATGGCCTTAAAAAACGTATAAGCTGGGAACGGTTGCACATTCACTCGTTATCTTTATCCTTGTGTGTTTGCCGTTGGGTATTAGAGCGCGTGTGTTTATATCATGACGTGTTAATGTGTCACATCAACAAAGACTGAGAAGGTTTCTGAGGTTTTCATAATCTGGGGTCGACTCGAAGTCATTTCAGACCTCTTTATGATCGCCTTTGTGCACATATGAGATGTGTGACAGTAAGCCGGGTTCACGGAGAGGACACACTCCTCGGCGCTGATATGAGAAGTGTTGGTGTCTGTTATCTGAGCCCCATATTAATTTGGCTGTGACGGATGTTAGCCTGGTCTAGCGTGGCCGATCGTCTCTGGGGAAAACACGCCATAATCCTCTAATCCTTTCCCCTTGGGATTCTGTCTAATCAAGCGCTCTTTAAAATGAAAGCGCGCACACAATCTGAATACTAACGCCCATACATTGCAAATTTTTGTCACTTGGTATCTGCCACAGCTCTTCTGTAAGTACAGTGCTGAGCTTTTGCTTCAAAAACTTTGAGACATCAGTTCAGCATCAGCATTTATAAAGGTAACCTACTTGATTTAATGATAGAAACTTGAAGAGATGGTGTTTATTTATTAACACTGGAGCGAGCGTGCTGTCCACAAACAGACAACCGTAATGTTTGAGCATGACAGACCTTAAAGGATTATTTCTGGTTCAACACAAGTTAAGCTCAATCCACAGCACTTGTGGCATAATGTTGATTACCACTAAAATTAATTTCCACTTGTCCATCCTTTTCTTTATTAAAAAAGGCACAGTGAAAGTGAGCCAAGACATAAATGTTAAAATATAACATGTTTCAATAGTATATGCACAAGTAGAACTTTACACAAGGTGTATTTTTTGGAAATTTGTCAATAATAATTAGACATAATTTTGCTGAGTGTGTTACTGTGCTGGTAATTTGACAGGTTTAGGACTGCCATGGACAGTTTACCAATCAGATGAAAATGTTTGCAATGCAGAGGTGACATCTGTACAATTTCAGTTTTACATATATTCTAAATCACGAACATCGTAAAGACTTCTAGTAGACATCTATTTGACATCTGATAGGAAGCTTCCTATAGACATATTGCAGATGAGCAAACACTCTAAAAATTACGTCTTCCAGATGTAAATGCAGATGTCAAATAGACGTCTCCCAGATGTGCGTGCTATCAGAGACAGAATCTGCATCTGAAAAAAGGCTGGGTTCAACTTCCCAGATAGCACACGTACATCTGCAAGATGTCTGTTAAAGATCACTTGATCTGGAAAGCATCTGCTCTGTAAAAACATCTGATAGACGTCTGTAAGATGTTCGTTTAACATCCATTCTAAACCCTAAACATCTTAAAGTCATCTAATAGACGTCTATTTGACATCAGATAGGAAACATTCTACAGACGTATTGCATATGAGCAAACACTCTAAAAAATACGTCTTCCAGATGTAAATGCAGACGTCAGTCAGATGTCTTCATGATGTATGTGTACTATCAAGGTTGTTAAATCATTTTATTGGGTTATTATATATATATATATATATTTTTTTTTTTTTTTTTTTTTTTTAAACTCGTGCTGGGTAGTTTTTCTGCACTCTAAAAAATGCTGGGTTCAGCCTGTTGGGTCATTTTATTGGGTTATTTTTAATATTTTGGCTCAGGCGCTGGGTATGAAACAAATGATGAAACCCCTTCACATGCGCTGGGCCAGGGTAACCCAATGCTGGGTAGTCTGTGCCAAACCGGTTAAAACTGGTTAAATTTGTCAGCAGTCATGTGTTCTGTCCTGAGAGAAAACCTGACCGATGAGAAACTTAAATTAACCTTTGTATTACATTGTACTTCATTTCAAATTATCACTGTATACATAGAAAACCATCAGTAGTGTCATTTGTCCTTTTTTTGTTTAAATGTACGTCGCAGCTACCATCTGCTTGTAACACTAACCTTTTACAAACATAGCATCCACCGGACCTACACTCAAAACGAACGACGTGTCGGCGCCACCATGGAAGTTTCACCTCCCACCAAAATGAATGCGTGACCAGTATATGTATATATATATATATATATACACACATATACATATACATGTATATACGTGTGTGTGTGTGTGTGTATATATATATATATAAAACAGATTTTAGAGTACATTTTTATTTCATATGAAAAACCTTAGATAGATTAACTGACCCAGCACAACGCCACCAAACAACCCAGCAACTGGGTTAATGCAAAAAAAAAACAAAAAAAACAAAAACAAGCTAGGTCAAAATAACCCAGCTTGTGTTCTGTTCAATATTCACCCAATGCTGGTTTGCCAAATAACCCACAAATGGTTGTTTTTAAACCCACATTTTTTTATAGCGTAGATGCATTTACTGTTTAAAGCAGGCCATGAATGCAGTTAACCTGCACTCACAAATGCATAATTATTGTTTTGATGTTTAAAAAAATGCTGAATACTGATATTTCAAATGATTTGGGGGGTAAAAAGGGAAAACATACTTTAAATATAAACCTAAAACCGCCAGTAGGTGGCGGCAAATCACTGCATGAGTGAGTCATTGAGTCATTCCTTTAACTGATTGTTCAAACAGCTGATTGATTCAGTAAAGAGACAGAAGCTAAACAGTCCTGCAGTGGCTATGTTTAGAACTATTTTAGTTGTAAAAATACAGCAAAAATATGAACTCTTGTGTCTAAAATGTACGTCACTTAATATTAACTTTGTTTATTTAGCTTGTTCATGAAATCAATATCACATTTGCAGCCATGCTGATATTTTAAGATAAACATTACTCTTTGTGTGATATTAACTGAATCAGATGATATAAATAAAGTCATACTGGGGCATTTTTGTCCCCTTATCTTGAATCTTGGGAGAATTCTAAATGTATTTTAATAGACTAAACTCTACAGTGAACTCTAGAGCAGTAGTCAAACCTACATCATGTAGTGTATGCGCATGCTTTCCGGGTGTGGTTTTGTTCGGTTTTCGCAATATACTCAGGGTTGCCAGGTTTTCACAACAAAACCTGCTGAATTGTTACTAAAAACTAGCCCAGTGGTGTTTCACAGGGGTCTTACCCCCTGTAAAAATCATGTTCCAGGGGGCTAAATATCATTTTTGGGGTCGTTTCAACCTTCGGCAACAGTGTAAAAGTATCCCATCTCCACAGAGAAGCCATGGACTTGGCAACACTGAATATACTCAATACTCTAACACATGTAAACAGATAAATCATTAATAAGATCAATAAGATGATTTTAGTGTGAAAAATGGCTATTAACCTTTTCTGTAGTTATAAATTGTACAACTTACCATGACACCCAATATGTTCATAAAACAATGCAGGTTTTACAGTTTGGCCCCAACGATTACAGAGGTAATCGTTAATTCTGAAACTAGCCTACACTTTCTGATTTTATCTTAGACCACAGTTTTATTTGCTAAAAAAGAAAAAACAGTGCAGCCCCCATACTTCTCTCAGGGCTGTTTAGCTCTTTTAAAGAAATGCAGAACCTGCCACCCAGGCCAGTTAATCCTCACTTCCTGTTTCATTTTGGGCCTAATCCAAACATAGCACAGCTGTGCTCTAACTGCAAGTTTTTGCCAGATTAGTTTCATACCGTCCAAGAGTGTAGATGAAGGGTTGCCAGGTTGAGTAAATACTTTCCGAACTGTGAAAGAAAATAAGAAAAACATGAACACGCTAATGCAGCAATTAGATGAAATACTAAATAACTTAAGTGAGTCAGAACTAATGGATTTCCAGACTCTAATCAAATCACACTGCTGTATAAAGCTGCTCTTTAAATCTCCAAAAACATGTATAAGAAGGCATAGCGGTTGCCAGATTGTCACAGCATTGCATCAGCGACAAGTTCTAAGATGTAAACCAGAGGCGCAGCCGTTATTGGTGACTGAACCTCTTCCTGATGAAAGAAGCGGTGCTTGCCGACAGAGGAGGGCAAGCACCTCATTGGTCATTCAGGGCTGGTTTCTATGACTCCCGGATGGGCAACCAATTACAGTGTAGCGGAACAGTTCCCGTCTTCATCATTAGCTGGTGTGAGTCTAGTTTGATGTTTTTATCATCAGACAAAGGGGCGTAAAACTGACCGGGAGGAGAATCAAAAGCAATAGGGAAGATGGATTATATATCCGTGTCCTCTCCTCTTTGTTATAAGATTAATATTTTCCTCCATGTCTAGGCGCTCTAATCTAATGACTGCAGAAAGCTACAGATATGCAGAGACAGCATTACGACTGGACAACTGCAGAACAGACTAGTCAGATTACCAATTCCCACAGCAACTATCAAGATTTTTTTTATCATCGTAATTAGAAGACTCAATTTTCATGACTTCCTATGAAGCACTAAGCCCTAAATAGCTGCTTGAACCAACATCTGCTTCAGACTACTGAAGTGCTGTGCCTAAACCCATCAGAGGGATTTGCATCATTTGTGTCAATCTAAAAATATCCTCATCAACCTGGAAATCCGATAGAAGTCGCCTATTTCAAATATGTAAAATAGGAATTATAGTAATAATTATATAGTGAAACGCATTCTACATTCCCAACTGAAGAAAGTTTAACAGCACAATCAGTAAGACAAAGGGAGAGAGAGCATCCAGCAAAGACCTTTGTGAAAAGAAAGCTTCAAATTAAGGAAAGACTCTCAAAAAGATGAAATCCTCATATAATGACAATTTCTGCCCAATTCTTGATAAGCAAGAATATATGATGTTAACTAATAGGTAGAAAATATTAAAATATCTAATGTATTTTAAATAGTTAAAATATTTGGGGTCAGTAAGATTTTTTTTTTTTTTAATTAATACTTTTATTGCATTAAATTGACCAAAAGTAACAGTTAATACTTTCACATTGTTACAAAATAGCATTTCAAATAAATGCAAAAAAAAACAAAAAAACAGTTTGCATAATCTTAAATAGCACTACTGTTTTCAACATGATTATTAAAAATGTTAGAAAGATTTCTGAAGGATCATGTGACACCAAAGACTGGTGTAATGGCCACTGAAAATTCAGCTTTGCCATGACTTAAAGTATTTAAAATATATCACATTTAAAATGTATTAACATAAAATAGGTATAGTAATATTTCGCAGTATTTCTGTTTTACTGTATTTTTAATCAAATAGACACAGCCTTGGTGAGCATAAGAGATTTCAAAAACATTTAAAAGTCTTACCGACCCCAAATGGCAGTGAGATTTTTGTAAACATTAACAAGTCATTTTAAATTCTGCAATTTAGGCATGACAACATTATAACGTACAGTATAATCTCCATATAACAAAAACAATTTTAGCGTTTTAAGGCTCAACTTGTTAGATGGCAAAGCTTGCAATGTAAAATAAGGGAGTGAGCATTAACTAAATATCTAATACTAAAATTGTAGGTGTGTGTGCCAGTTAAAAGTTTTTGAACAGTAAGTTGTTGTTTTTTTTAACTAGTCTCTTCTACTCACCAAGCCTGCATTTATTTGCTCAAAGTAGAGCAAAAACAGTAAAATTGTGAAATATTTTTACTATTTAAAATAACTTTCCTATTTGAATACATTTTTAAATTTTTATTTACTCCTGTGATTTCAAAGCTGAATTTTTATCATCATTACTCCAGTCACATGGTCCTCCAGAAATCATTCTAATATTCTGATTTGCTGCTCAAAAACATTTATTATTATTATGTTGAAAACAGCAGAGTAGAATTGTTTCAGGTTTCTTTGAAGAATAGAAAGTTCAGAAGAACAGCATTTATCTGAAATCTTTTGTAACATTATAAATGTCTTCACTTTTGATCAATTTAAAGCATCCTTGCTAAAAAGTATTCATTTCTATAATTTAGCTTTGATCACAGGAATAGTAAAAATATTTCATAATATTACTGCTTTTACTTTGCTTTAAATCAAATAAATACAGGCTTGGTGAGAAGAGACTTCTTTAAGAAAAAACATTACAAATCCTACTGTTCATAAACTTTTGACTGGTAGTGCATGTGTTTATTTGTGTATATATATAAAAATGGTATAATGCAATACAAACAATTATAGCTTGAAGTCTTGATACCAATTTACCTTTGTGAATTGATCTCAGACGACGGTTTAAGAGAGTTCTGACACTTCTGTTTTAATAAAAACACATCATATAGCATTTATTAAACATGGACACTGACTCCAATGACATGCACACCAATTTGTCCTTTAAATGTTGAGTGTTAACATTATTGCAAACACTGGTTCCCTGCGCTTTCATGTATTATATTTTTTATTATCTTAGGATAAAAAAGAAAAAAAATAAAGAAAAAAAACATCGACAATTACATGGGATGTCGTGTTTTTCTGCATAATTTATCGTTATACACAGTGGGGTGGGGGTGAGGGGGGGCGGGGTAGGTTGTGAGGCTGGGAAAAAGGAACGCTGGCACGCCGTAGTCTTTGTACAACAGCCTGAAGGACTACGTACACCAGCACACACCGCGCAGGAAGGGGTCAAAGGTCTTAGCGCCTGCGGACAGCACGAGAAGCATTCACAGTAAGGAGGGGAAGAGCGAGGGAGAGGGGGAGAGGGTGATTGCAGCACTGGCCTGGGTGAAGACAGGGAGAAGGAGAGTTGTGTGGTCTGCTCTACCTCTCCTCCCCTCCCCTCCCCTCTCCTCGCCTGATTGCCTAGATTTTAACGTCTTTGACACAAAAAAGGGATTTTATATACACAGAATAGCTACAGGACCCTCCCTCCCACCTCAGGCAACGGTGTTGTTATCCACACGAGAAATTCATCATAATCAAAATGTAGGAAAACAATATATTGGTCAGGATATTTTCCTCGTCTGCGATCGATGGCGTTCGACACAACTGTCCTCGAGCTCTTGGAGGGGTAGGGGAGGAAGGGTCCTTTTCTCTTCAGTTTATTTTCAAGTTTTCTCCTTTTTTTTTATTTCACTGGTGTTGGTTGGTTTGTCTTGTTTTTGTCCGGCACGTATTTGTTTGTGTATGTATGTATGTGTGTGTAGATGCCAAAAAGTGTTCAGACTTTTGTAATCTGTGCGTGCTGTTCCTCGTCAAAAGGTTCGTTTTCCGGGTCGGAATCAGTGGTGTCTGAATAGCGGTAGTGATCGGGTTCATTATCACTCACATCCGGAGTGACAGAAGTTGAAGTGCTCGCTTCCGAGTTTGAGGGTTCCTCCACGGTCTTGGTGAAGTACAACTTAACCTGACAGAGACAAAAGACAGAAGGTAGCATAAATAAGTGCTTTGCAGAACGCAAAATCAGACAGATTCTTAATGATTCCTCAATTCACTCAGAGTAGACTATTTTAAAAAATCATTGATTGCATTTTCCCCGTGTTGAGTAACCAGGAAAATACCGTAAGTGGCACTTTCCATGGATGAGAATCCATAAAATGCATTATTAGACCGTTTTACAAATATTAAACCCATTTCAAAATTATAATAAAACAATGCTATGAATTCACAAACACTATGACTCGATTAAATAAATATGCAATGCAGATTTAATATATGCTTGTAGGTTACGTATCGGAGTCTCAGAGCGGCTCAGTTCAAAGTAAATGCTGCTACACAAACTCTTATCATTTACATGTGTGAAGTGTCTCAAACTCCATCTCTGCATATTGTTGAGAGTTTAGATTTATTATAACGTTCATCTGGGAACGCAACGTGTGCCATTTTATCAGATTTGTAAGGTAAATTATTTATAACCCTATGCAAACACAGGAGAATACATCAAAATCTTTCTCAACTGTTCATCGCGATTTTAAAATAAAAGCTCAAACCCTCACTCTTGCGTTTACACGTCTTGATATCCACATATTCAAGAAATTACAGTGGCTGTATCATTTGCGTCATAAAGAAATAGCCAAATATTAAAGAATAAGTGGAAATTTGAATTAAATGTTGTTGGGTCAATATTAAACACTGATTAGATCATGCAGCAAAATATAAAAACAATCATCAGGCGGTTGGCGCCCTCTGCAGGCATTTGTTGTGTAATGTACGTTAGCTCTATTGTTTCTAATCCATTATGTATTTTAACAGTTTTGTTCAATAAAACCATATTATTACTTGCATTTGATACTTTATTTGAACTAATACATTGCTAATATACATGTGACCCTGGACCATAAAACCAGTCATAAGGGTAATTTTTTTGAAATGGAGGTTTATACATCTTTTGAAAGCTGAATAAATAAGCTTTCCATTGATGTATGTATAATGTCAGCATAGGACAATATTTGGTTGAGATGCATCTATTTGAAAGTCTGGAATCTGAGGGTGCAAAATCTAAATATTGAGAAAAATCACCTTTAAAGTTGTCCAAATGAAGTTCCTAGCAATGCATATTACTAATCAAAAATTAAATTTCGATATATTTACATGGTACGTGATCTTTACTAAATATCCTAATGATTTTTGGCATTAAAGAATTTTTTTTTTAAAGGCTACTGTTCACTTAGCCTTAAATTAATTATAATCAAGTTTGGGGTTGCTTCAATGTTTCTGAAAGAGGTCTCTTACGCTCTCCAAGACTGCATTTGTTTGATCCAATTTGGTAAAATCAATAACACTGTGAAACATTAAAATCTCAAATAACTGTTTTCTGTTCAAATATATTTAAAAGTGTAATTTATTCTTGAAGTTATTCTAATCTAATAAGCTGATCTAGTGCCAGAAATTTTTTTTTTTCTTTGTGTCAATGTTGAAAACAGCTGTGCTGCTTAATACTTTCATGGAAACTTTTTTTTAGGATCCTTGGATGAATATCAAGGTTTTTTTTAAAAAAAAGAAAGAATTTTTATATAACAACGCAAATGTCTTAACTATCACTTTTCATTAAGTTAATGCAGCCTTGCTACTAAAACACTGTTCTATAAAAAGTGTTATATGTCGAACGTCACCTGACCAAACCTGGAAAAACAGGTCTCATCGCTTCCGCTAGTCAGAGAACGTATTAATAGCAGTATTAAATAATGCCAATATCAATGGACTTTTAAGGTAATCAGTTAAATTAGATGTTTTTATTGTTGACATTTTAAAACTAATAAACTTTTATATATCAATCCTCATATGTGATGGACATTGGTTATGATCATCTTTAGTGTCTACTTTGAAGGCATCTAGAGTAACACAGGTTTACATTTAACGAGGCAAATGCAAAACACATGACCCGGAAGCAACGAGACCTATTTAGCAGAATACGGAAGTCTGTTGCTACCTATTGACCCCAAACTGTTGTCACACTACAAAACCTTAATAGTGTTTATATATACACATATATTGCAGTCAACCATGAGTCATTCAGTACAAAATAAGATACTGAGAGTAATATCTGGCCAGTAATATCTGGATCAGTGATCAACACCCTAAACCTAAGAGGAAATATAAAACCTGACTATGCTGTGCATGTACATCAGTTTAAACAAAAGTACTGAAGCTGCACGATTGAAATCAAAAACACATTCAATTACATTTTGACAAACATTATTGATTAGAATTGTGATTTAAACCCATACTGCTGAGTTCTCATATTTCTGTAATCTTATCTCCTGTCTCCAAATCAAGTCATGTTTTGCTGCCAGGAGAATGAGTTATTAACTTATTCATATATATGTAGAATATTAGAAGAGTACAATACAATAGTAATACATTTCTGTCAATGTTTTCACTTCCACACAACCCTTATTCCTAGACAGTTAAAATCCTTGAACCCTAATATTTTAATATGTTCTTCATTCAAAAACCGGTAGAATGCTGCTGTCTTTTCTGAGACATGGTTTCACGTCATTAGATTTGTATAACCCATAACCACCAAATATGAAATTATGCAAATGTAAAAACGCCAAGCTGGAGTGTTTTGCATATTTATGTTATATATAAATCCATTGTTCAGTGCCGAACGGTGTGCCTCACCTTGAAGTTGGGAGAGAAATATCGGTTAGCTTTGTCCTTGTTGGCCTTATCTAAGTCGTTCTTCGTTAAGGTCAGAATCAAGTAGTCTTTATCTCCATCCGCTACTCCAGCTCGCTCTCCACCCCTTTCTGCACCCTTTTCTCTTTCGAGTCCTGCCGCTGCGATCCCTCTCTCCTTCTCTCTTTCCCTCTCTGCCGGAGAGCTCTGGCTCTGAGAAGATAGGCTGTCCACGTCATTGACCACCGACCCATTCTCCACTTTCTCCCCAGCTTCCTCGGGACCCGGGATGAAGAACGTGTTTACCCAGAAATGGAACATTTTATCCTGCGAACACACATGAGCACACAGGAACGGTTTACATTTGGGCATTGGATGGCCATAAATAGCAAGTGTTTACAAACACAAATACACATTCCAACAACTGCACTTATAAACACATTTACATAGAGCAGAAACACAAACACACACAGAACAGACATGCTCTGTTGGAAGAAGAAAAAACTAAAATGAGGAAGCAAACGTATTTAGAACACACGCAAATGGACGTAGTAGCTGCTGAAGTAAAGACCAAAGACACAGAACAATAGGAAAACCACAAACCGCCTAAAGGCAACGTCTCCCTGCAGCCTTGGTAACGGGGTCAAGATCCTGCGATACGGCGTATCTGCGAGATTATGGCTTTGAGAAACGGGTCAGAGGTCGAAGTACACATGAGAACTTACCTTCTTCATCATCTTGCTCTGTTTGTGGAAGAATTCCACTTTGATGTCGCCACAAACCGGAAGAGGCTGAGGGAACTCAAAGATCATGTGCTTCTCTTCCCGCCGCGTGTGGGCTGGGTTTGACGTGTGGATCTTTACCTTCAACTGATACACGACGAACTGAGGGTCTGTTTGATAGAAAAGAGAGATGGGGAGAGTGAGAAAGAGAGGGAGATGGGGTGGAAGTGAAGAATGGTGGAAATAAATTCAGAAAGAGAATATAAAAGGTAAGCAAAAGCACTGTATTCAGCATAGAGGAAATAAAGAAAGATGTTAATTATAAAGGAGCCCACGCTGAGTGAAAAGACTCCACCCCCAGCTCTGACATCATCAGTCAAGGCAATGTCAGTGATTAGGAAAGGGGCTGATGCAAAGGGAGCGATGCATCCAAGAACAAGCACCCAGCTGCCCAACCCCTGCATGCACCCAGCACAGTCAGCATGGAACACTGGGAGGTTCTTCTTTTTAACAAGTACACTAGGTGTGCGGTATGACACTACGTTGTCACCCTATAGTTTGTTTTTCCATATACACACACTACTGTTCAAATGTTTCAAAAAAATTGTTATTCAAGTATGCATTAAACTGATTAGGTAAAGACTAGGTTTCATACTCTGACTAATTTAATTTCAAAAAAGTATCTTGATTTCCACAAAAATATTAAGCAGAACAACGGTTTTCAACATTAATAAATGTTTCTTGAGCACCAAACCAACATTTTAGAATGATTTCTGAAAGATCACTGCAAAACAATTAGTCGCGATTAATCGATTCAAAATAAAAGTGTTTACATACTATGTGTCTGTGTACCGTATATATGTATTATGTAAATACACACACACATATGTACACATTTTTAAATATCTGTATGTGTATGTAAACACTTGTATATAATTTATATTTTACATATAAATCTAACATATTTTTCCCTTAATATATACACATGTATGTTTGTGTATTTATATATACATAAATACAGTACACACGCACACATATAGTATATAAACAAACTTACTTTAAATTGATTAATTGCAACTAATCGTTTTGCAGCTTTACGTGACACTGGAGTTAGTGATGCACAATATCAACCGATTGGAATTGGCCGATAATGGCTTAAAATGTAAATATCGGCATCTGCCCAATATAGGACGGTCACTGATGATTATTATAGTAATTTAGTAATCTGTCGATTATTCTGATGATTAATTGAGTAATCGGATAATTATAATTAATATTCTTGTAGTAATAAAAACAGACCTAAGTGAACAATAGCCTTTAAAATGACTTAAATTACATGTATAATAGCAATGAGGCAGTAATAATCCATTCAAATAAAGTACCAAAAGCAAGTAATCCTATAGTTTTATTTACATAATACATTATGTACTATAAACAACAGAGTACATTACGCACTATAACAAATGACTGCAGAGGGCGCCAACGGCCAGACAATTGTTTTTACACTTAACTGCGCAATCTCCTCCTACTGACTAAACATTTAAGACAAATGTCCAATTAATCTTTAATATTTGGTCATTTCTTTATGATAGAAAAACTACAGCCACTGTAATTTTTTGAATATGTGGACATCAAAACATGTAAATGTATTTTAAAATTGCGATGAACAGTTAGCATATTGAGAAAGATCTTGATGTATTCTCCTGTGTTTGCATAGGTTTATAAATTATTTACCTTACAAGTATGATGAAAGTGTGTGTTGCGTTCTCAGATGAACGTTATAATAAACCCAAACTCACAACAATATGCATAGATGGAGTTCGAGATGCTCCACACATGTAAATGATAACAGTTTGTATGGAGAAGCATTTACCGTGAACAGAGCCGCTCTGAGATGCACGTGCATAACCTACACGCATGTAAATAATTAAAGTGCATATATGTAATCTGCATCACATATATTTAATTGAATTGTAACGTTTGCAAATTCTTAATAGCATTATGCTTTATTATGATTTTAAAATGGGCTTAATGTGTGGAATGCGCCACTTCCGGTACTTTGCCGATTACTCGACATGGGCAAAATCGAGGATTTTTAAAAATCAAATACTCTAACAGAAATAAGGAATTGTTGCAGCCCTAGCCCGATATGAAAAAAAAATACTGATAAGCCTTGCCAATACAATGAATAGCTCATATCACATACTTGTGGTGTGTTAGTGGTAAGATCACCCTACTTTTTATTTTAGAGGCGCTATAGGCCTACTTGTAATAAAATTAAAGTAAAATACACAAATAACAATAAGATTGTGTTTATGATTAAATAAAGCAGTAACTGGTGTCATAAAATCATGACTATGATTTGATTTATAGGTCAGAAGCTATAGCTTACATGAATGGAAAAAAACAAAAACAAAAAAAACATGACACTTGTAAATCAAATAAATCTGTATATATAAAATTATTCATTAATGTGTAATATGTTGAGGGTTTTTTTCAACTGGATTATGAAAACAAATACAAGGAGATATAAAGGATTTATTTACACAGCTTTTTTGCTTTAGACCATATACAAATGTTAAATCCAAGAAATAAATTGTTAAGGTTACCACTTCATCTGTCTGAGGAAAAAGAAAAATGCAGTGATTGATTTTATAGTTGATTTAGGGTTATTTTCAAAGCTTTTAATGTACTCTCATTCTAAAACAATTTTGTAAGTAAAAGTAAGTTTTTGTTAAAAATAAGCCAAATTAAAAATAATTTGTTTATAATCTCTGCACAGGAGTGAATTGGTGTTGTTTCAAAACAAAAGGAAATATATCAGCATTGACATCGGCCAAAATTATCAGCATATCGGCAGAAATTTTATATTGTGCATCCCTAACTGGAGTAATGGTTGCTGAAAATTCAGCTTTGCCATTACAATAATAAACAAAAAACTACTTGAAATGTTATAATATTTCACAATATTACTGTTCTTACTGTATTTTTGAATAACATTTTTAAATTTATTTTTTTAAATAAATGCAGCCGTGGTGAGCACAAGAGAATTTTCACAAACTTTTAACTAGGTAACTAACCAGTAGTACATATATAACATTGTAAGAAATTAAATTAATAATAAATGTAATTATAAAATACTATATTGACTAGTGCTGTCAAACTGATTAAATCGCAATTAACTGCAACCAAAATGAATCTGTTTGCATAATGTGTACATTCATATATGTAAACACATGTATATTTAAGAAATATTTACATGTATATATACACACTCATATATAAATATGATTTATATTATATATAAATTGCATATATTTCTTAACTATATCAACGTATGTATGTGTACTCATATATACAAGTGAATATACACAGTACACACACACACATACTGTAAACAAACTTTTCATTTGGATGCAGTTAATCACGATTAATCGATTTGACAGCACTAATATTTTTTTTAAGGCTGTAATACATTTGACAGCTTGAAATACTTACTTCACCAATAATATTTAAGTACACACCATTACCATAACATTATTTATACCATGATATGAAATTTAGGTCATACCGCCCACTTAATGCACAGCAAATTTATTCAGTGACTTGATTCATTTAGAATTCTATCATTATAATTAACTGCCATTTTTTGTTCTTGCTGAAAAAAGAACAGAAGAATCTCTAAGGGTTTTAGAGCAGATAAAATATTTAGGAGTTGTTTTTAACTTCATGTTTCTGGGCTCCTGCCTGAAAGAGACTAGAAGCAACAAATGCTGTACTGAACTGCACTGAATGCAGTACAGGGCAGGGCCTCTCTGACATTTGAAGACGATTCCCTTAACAGTAGTAGTAAAGTAATGCCGTTTTACCCCAGTGCCAGTTGCCTTTCTTGAAGCCCTGGGGATTCACCTCACTCCTGTTTTTAACAGTATTGTCCCCTTAGAGAGAGAGAAGGAAGTTAAAACACCACCACCATCAGCCTGGCCAAGAGCTCGGCTGCACCGCACTGGCCCTGGCATGACAGCTACCTCACACAACCACACACACACACACACACACACACACACACATGGTCTGGAGCTCTGGAGTCTACCTCTGAATCATGGGAGTTTCTGAGACTGACTCTGCACTTTTAGTTCCAATTTCGATACATGAAGAACTTCCCAAAAACGGGAGTGATGTAGGGTGCAGTTCGGGTTGGCGTTCAGCCTGGCTGTGGCGCACAGATCCACGAACGTGAACAAAACATGAACTAGCACACTATGCACGAATGGGGGGAGGGGAGGACAGAGGGCGCGATTGGTGATGTCATTATACGCGAGACTGTGTTGTGGGCTGCAGGAGCTGATATGTCAGAACAGAGCCCTCAAGGGAAATTTTTAAAGAAAAGAAAACAGGAACAGAGAAAGACAGTGTACCCATGAGTGTTAGAGTGTTAGGGACATAGCCAAAAGATGTGGTACAGGGTTAAAATGACAAACACAACAGCAGCTCCTTGTGAGTGTGACCACAACCCCACATGACAGCGTAACACTTTCAAAACATCACAGGCATTTATATGTAGAACACACATACAAACATGCTTTTACAACCATTCTGCTACACAACATGATTCCAAAAAGCTGAACTGCAACACATCGTCAGGTTAAAAACAAGGTTAAAGGAGAGTAAAACTTACTGCAGGTGCCCCCACTGAACATGGGCAGAGTTTGGAACACCATTTTATGGAACAAGAGAGCGATGGGTTTATATTCCAGCTTGTTCTTCAGCAGGTAGCTGTAGTAATACACATACCTGCGCTGGCTGGGAATGGTAACCCCCCTGAAAAAGAAAACAGAAAATGGCTTAGTGATCCATTAAAACTTGAGAAATTTAAAATAGCCGCGATACCTCTTCTTCGAAACAACAGAAGTTCCAAATCAGAAATAGAATGCAGAACCAAACAGTCGTACCTTTTTATCCCTGGTCCTGACTTCCCCATAAAAGTCCAGTGCTTCTTGTGCCTCTGAAAACTTCTTGCGATGCAACAGGTAGGCGCATATCATGACCCCCGTGCGGCCTTTCCCTGCCTTGCAGTGGATGGCCGCCACATGGTTCTCGTCCTCGGACAGCCACTGGTCGAGATCCTCGCAGAAGGGCTTTATTAATTCCAACTGTGGCGGGTTATGGTCCTCGAAGGGATACTGAGCCACTAAAGACAAAAAGATTTACGATTTAGTACTGAGGGGATTTTAAAAATCACCTATACAGTGCTTCTAAGTAGGACAGAGAATGTGATCAAGAATACACCCAAATTGACATTATGAAATACTGTCATTAGGGGTTGGTGGTATACCAGTAGACTAACCAGTCAAAATGTGTATATCACAGTTACACGCTCACGTGTCATTGCTATGCGGTCATGAAAACGCATTGTTTGCATGTATTTTTAAGCTCTGTGGTTTAAAAACAAGTGATTTTAAGCCACTGAAATGCAATCAGCAGCGAAAGCAAACTCATTTCACTGTACGAGAGCCCGTTATAATCAGAGTCAGTGTTACACACAAACTTTTTGTGTCAAAAAGCCCATCTTTGCAAGTATCTTCTTAAACAGTAATTTAGGTCTTAAGTGAAAGCAAACAGCTGAGAAAGAAAACACACGTGTAACAGTATACTGGATCCAGGTAGCTCTTAAAGTGACTGTCTAATATTCCTGCTGTCTGTCATTCATATTAATCAAACAACAAAAAAGAAAATCTCTCACTGCTCTTGACTAAATCACTTTCGTAACTTTAATAAGAAATATTTAATTTACACGGTTAAGTATATGCAGTGTTTTTATACACTTGGTTACTTCATACAATGTATGTAGCATTTCTAATTTGTTCTAGTGTAGTGGTTTCGTTCTACTGCTTGTAATTAGTTTCTTATTCTAGGGTGTGCTCACACTTGTCATGTTTGGATCGATTAAAATGTTCTCTGGTGCAGTTGCTCTGTTAGTGTGGTTCATTTGAGTAAGTGTGAACGCTGCCATCTGAACCCTGGTGCACACCAAACAAGCGGACCGAGAATGCTAATAAGATGGGTCTCGTTCCGCTTCCAAATGAACTCTGGTGCGGTTTGAATTAAATATGAACACGACACAGACCAAAGACTTCTAAACTAACCAAATACAGGAAATAATGACAAGAGAAGCAAAACTAAATATAGCATGACACATCATTAGCGTGAAAAAAAATTACTCATATCATGAATTAATATTTTGGACGTATCAGTCCCACCCCTAACTGACATGTAATACTACACATATAAATAGGCAAACAAACAAGAAAGCAAGACACTCTGCTGGCATCTGAAAAATTTTGCTCGCCGTTGCGGGGTTGGGACAAGATGTTAGACAACTTGTTTTGAAGTAGGTGTTGATGAACAATTATTTGGTATGCTTTTTGTAGCCTTGTTTCACTCATACTTTAAAGGTGATCCATAGGGTAAAAAAAAAAAAAAAGGTTAAAAATATTAACTTTCAATACATATTAAAATAATACCGTTATTGTGAATTCTTTTTGCAACAATAATCATGTCATGAAAATCTGGTATTGTGACAGCGCTGATCACTAACTGAAATGGACATCAAAAAAGTTGCTTTTTGTGTTTTTAAATAAACAGCAGAAAAGTTCCCGCAATTCAAAAAAAAAAAAAAAAAAAAAAAAAAAAAAAAAAAAAAACTGTGATGAGCACAAAACTCATTACTAGAAGCTAAAGCTGAACAACAATTTCCCATCAATAATCATCAACAACAAACCATCTCATCGAACAACTGAAGCAGACACTCAAATCAGTTATACACAATGTGTGCTGTTAACAAAGCAAATGTTAACATGTGCCACCCTTCAGCTCTTTTAAAATCCTGCATCATAGTCTAATTTAAAAAAAAAAAATCTGTGCTATCATACACAAGGCTATTTTCAATCAACTCTGACCACCCATAATCTGTAGACTGGCTATGATTAGCAACTAGCATCGACTCCTCTAGAATGCAAATCTGGGCAAAAGTTGTGTAGCATATCACAGCCTTAAAAACGGAATCGCTTTACGTCAGCTAAAAGAAAAAAGCGTATATCTTTCATTCAAATTAAGGAGAGATTGCATAAAGTGCTTATGTTATCACTACTATTCAAAGAAAAAAAAAAAAAAAAAACCCTGAGGGCTCCAGTTCAAAAATTAAAATGTAATATTATAAAATGAAATTTGATGTACTTACCCCTACAATTGAATTTGGATGCGTCGTAGTGTCGTTCAGCACATCTGAAAGGAAAAGCACAGCTGTGAGCACCCAATATTCTTACAATACTCACTTATAACGTGTGCTTAAATATAACCAAATACTTACAGATTATATATTTTATAATGATTTTTATGCTTGGAATCGAGAAACCTGGAAAGAAAACAAAAACATGTGAGAAAGACTGAAATTACAGCAATTTCTTTTGGAGACTGTGATTGACAACATTTATTTCTAACAGAAGTGGACAGTTCACCCAAAAATGAAAATTCTGCCATTAATTAATAAGCCCATAAGACCTTTGTTCATCTTCACAACACAAATTACGATGTTTTTGGTGAAATCAGAGAGCTTTCTGGCACTGCATAGACAGCAACACAACTACCACGTTCAAGGCCTAGAAAGGTAGTAAGGACATCGATAAAATAGTCCACGTGACATCAACGGTTCAACCTTAATTTTACGAAGCCAGGAGAATATTTTTTGTGCACGTTGAAGACTGACATAAAAGAGAAGAAATTGTTAAAGTCCTTTTGTTTTCTTTGCACACAAAAAGTATCATTCATAACACTGATGTCACATGGACTATTTTAACAATGTACTTTCTACCTTTCTGGTCCCTGAACGTGGTAGTTACATTGCTGTCTATGCAGGGTCAAAAAGCTCTCGGATTTCATCAAAATGTCTTAATTTGTATTCTGGAGATGAACAAAGGTCTTACTGGCTTGGAACAACATGAGGGTGAGTAATTATGACAGAATTTTCATTTTTGGGTGAACTAACCCATTAAGAAAACAGTGGAATGAACTAGGTTTTTTTTTAAACTGGACTTACCGAACTACATCATCTATATTATTTCTGTATACGCCCTCTAAGCGCTCTGCTGGGAAGCCCATGGCAATTATATTTGGATAGATGTCTGATATGCTTGTTAAGGAAAAAAAAAAGGTGACTGTACAACACTTCACAAGACTTAAGTTAAAATTATAATCTCAAGGAACAGTTCACCCAAAAGTGACACGAAAGAAAAAGATGATGAATATCAAAAAGATGTCAACACATTTCACAGCAACAGAAACAAGGGGGAAAAAATGCTGTATTAATGCAGTCGGTCTGTAGTTCAGAAAGCTTATAGTTTACTCAAAACTTCAAAATCAACAAGGAGAAAACAAAAGCAAAACTTGTGATACCAAAGCTCAGCTGTCTGTAAAGTATAAATGTCACAGTCTCACCATCATTATGCATTGACCTTTTAGCAAACCATCAGACCGTAGGCACAGGAGTGTCTGCACTTTCCACCTACGCAAACCAGGTCAAACAGCTTCACAATCCTTACCTACACCAACCAGGTCAAAGGTCACCAAGCAGCCACTGTGCTCAAATGCAACTCGCACTTAATCATGCAGCTTTCTGACACGGCAAGACAATGCAGTCTCATTCTCGTCTGTTCTTTAATTTCTCACTTCCCTCACTCGCTGTGCATCTCCAGGCATTTCTACTGTACGCTCACGCTCCCATGATGTGAGCAGACTCTGGGGGAGGTTCACACCTCGACCACAACACGGTGGAGAAATAAGGAGAGAAGCAGGGCTTCTCTGTTCTGTTCATTTCCTGTCGTACGCTGTCAGAATAGAAAGCCAGAAGCTTTTTAATTGGATGAGTCACGCTTATTTTTAGCCCAATTCCTTTAAAACGGTTAGCGACTCATACATCATAACTACTGTTAAAGAAAAACTAAAACACTAAAATAGTTGGAGTTCAAACCAATATACAAACCACACTGGAACAGAAAAAAGAAGCAAAAGATGGGTGAACTGTACTGTACACGTACAAGGTGAGTGTATTGTACAAGGAAATGGAAAGTGTCACGTTTTAAGGTTATCGCATCTCAAAATAAGACTGATGGCGAGCAAAGCGTTTACAAGATTGTCTAACAGGTAACTGCAACAGATTCTTATGTTTAACAAGCTTTGGAAACACCTCCAAAAAGGTGAATTCCACAGCTAAAAACACAAAATAAAAGATGCAAAAAAATTATAGTACTAATATATTGTGCATCCCTACATAACCATAGTAAGGTTGCATGTGTTTCAGCAATGACGTTTACTGTCTCATGCACGTTTTATGTAAGTAAAGATGGAATGTCAATGTGAATAAAATGTACAATCAATCAAGGCACGTTCTTCACGTGCAAGTAACATGTAGCACAGACAAGAGAACAAGGCATCTGCATTGCATCCTTCTCCTTCATGAGCTGCTAAAGCAATATCTTAATGTCAGCCGTGCAATGTACACACAAAGTCACACTGATAGAGCCAGCGGTTTCAACATGTAAACCATTTCCACCCAGAATGCTACAACACCCTCCACCCTTCCGAACACAGCAGTATAAAAGCATATTAAAATGACACTTAAACCACACACACAGTCTAAAAAAAAATCTCAGAAATCAAGCAGAGGCGAAAGAAAGCGAAGCTGCGACTTTTGAAAACACAAATGATACAGAAGCAACAGAGAATACGCTCATTTAAATAAATAGCTCTGATGAAACGACTGAGGCAATAAAAATATGCCGCTCTGACAGCTTGTATGACATTTGACCTTTCCCAGCATGCTCAGCACGCCAATAGTGAGATTTACTGCAGCGGGGGAAAAGGCAATGGTGGGCAACCATGACCATCACAGAGTTTAACAACGATCAGCTGGAGATTTTAAATGCGACAGATTACTCTTTTACTTGACATCTCATTCCATTTAAACATTCCTGTCCAAGACAATAGCAGTTCATTTACTGTCAAACACCTGACCTGACACACTTCCTCAAATCTACAAGGCTTAGCAGCAAAGTCGAACCGCTTGTCGGTGCAAAAAACTGCACGAGAACAATCACATCTGTTTTATTCTCCGAATCGTTAAAGTTAGAAAGTCCTCAAAACTTACCTACATTCCCCTGCACTAACACTGTTTGCACACAAGGCTAGATTGTTAAAACAAAAGGCTGTCTGATTTTGGCCAGATGAAAATGAGGAAGAGGTCTAAATGCTGAGAGCAAATGAAGATCTATCATAATTCCTCTAACAGTCACAATGAGTTCACAATCAACAGGGAATTTCCACCAAACTTCTGTTTTTCTGTGCATGTGAACGCGTATGAACAATAAAATATTCCTTTTGTTTTATGGATTAATAATACATCGACGTCTAGGCCAAGCTGATTAATCAGATGACATTTGGACATTTTGAGTCAGTTCAGTTTTGTCAGATCATAATTCGAATGTCAAATGATAATCATTTCTGTTTTCAAAGTTTTAATGAATTATGTGTGAAATTAGTTCATGTGCGCCTTATCAATATACATCAGCCACTAACCAATGTGCTCTCAATATAGTGTTTTCAATAGCTGATATTGGTCAACCACTATTAAAGATACAATACATAAAATGTTCATCTTTCGGACATCAGAATCATTAATACAATTTATCATTTGCCCAAAGCGTTTGAACTTGACATGATTAAATAATTACCATTTTGATAGGCTAAAGAGGTTTGATGTTTCCTTGCAACATGTACGAAGCTGGAACTTCTATAGAGTCACAGGGCGTCCCAGCCAGCTCATCTCTCCACAAGTGTGTTTGGAAATCAATTGATTCAAAGATTTCTAAGAATAGCCAGGTTAGAACACACTCTACACTGCATTATCCATTAAGTTCACTGAATAGACCTCTCATGTCTTTACGTGATCAATAGTACTGTCATTAGCTAGTAGAAGAAATCACGGATTTGTCAATGCACACCGATTTGCTCAATCTCTTCAGCAAACTGCTGTCATTATAGAAGCTGTCAAACAGCAAAACACACGGATGCTCAACAAAATGACAGGCCATCCCATACTGTATTTAAAAACTGGCAGTCTGGAAAAAGACTGTCAGCCATTACAGCCATGTAGCTGTCAAACCATATATCTGCATCCTACAAGATAGGTTAAAAACGATATTTCATTATTAAGGCAGTAAGAGCGTCATGACTAAGCATTTCGAAAAAGGTTTTGCCTAACATATACAAAGACATTAAAAGGAGGAAGCCATGTCGGGAAAGCATACCATCATTCTCACAAAGCCTTGTCGTTTACATGGATATGACACACATATATAACACAAAACGTATAGAAAGAAAATAGAAAGTAGCTTAGACAGTAAATATGAGTAAGGATACAAGTTAAGTCCAAATCGAACCCATCCTCTTGATAGCGCCTCTTATTCCGACTGACTATTTCTTTAATTTTTGCAGTCATTGCCATGACAGCAGTTCAAAACACTTCGGTTTTATTCCGTTTTTTGTTAGAAAGGGGGTTGTGTTTGCTCGGAATGGCTCTGTGCCTCTCTGTTTGTGTATGTGTATGCGCAGCGGGCCGGATTACAGCTTCTCGCAGACGGGCCTCTATCCGCTCCGGCGCAGCAGGCCCGACTCTCCCGGTCCCGATCGCTCAGTCCTCCGAGCTGGTGAAAAGGTCCTCCGATCCCGCGGCCCGGTCAAACCGGAACGCATTCGATATAATAACAACAATAGCAAGGCAGAAGTCTGTGTGTCCGGCGTGCGCGCCGTGATCAGGTCCAGAGAGAGGAGCGAATCCTCTCCATCTCCGCGGGAAGAAGAAAACACACAGGCGAGCCTTTCCCGACTAGCATCGCCCGCTAGCCACCACTGCTAAACCCCCCCCTCAAAACCCTCCTAACGAATGATCATCGTCGTCGCTGGATGGCCAAGTTGGTTCCGTGAAAAACGACAACTGACAGTCTCCACCTGAGCTGTGTGTTAGATATGCGACGGTAGCCTTTGGAGAAGCGTGAAGAAGTGCGGTTTATCGGCGGGACTCATCTCTCCTCAGGGCGCTCCGCAGCTCCGCTCTCAAACTGCCATCATGGCTTCCCACGGAGGAAAAAAGAACGTAAATCCGGCACCTTTACCCAGAGAGAAAAAACATATCTCGCCGCCAGGAGGAGAACTAGTGCGCGGACGCGTGCCGTTTAGTCTTTGAAATAAGCCAAACGAGCAGTCGCTTTGAAAAATATCAGCTGAAGAAAAAAAGTTAAAAACCACAACACGCTGTGTGGAAGCGAAACGAGCTGAGTTTCAAAGCGCAGCGGTGATAAAGCGACATTCGAGTTGAAGGGCGGAAGGATATGAATGTGAGGATGTACGCAGTGCTTCTCCCTGTCAGAGCGGTCACGTGCGCGCACGGTGTCGGTACATTGTTTCGTTCCGTGCAGAGCGCTGGTCTCACCCCCACATACATCCAATAGAGTGAGTAACCTATATTTTCCTAGATGATTTTACAGCGGAGTCTGTGGGCCTCCGGGGTCCCTGATGGTACTCCAGGGGTCCACGGAGAAGATATATATAAAACATATAATTTTATTGCATTCTCATTTAATTTATAACTATGAGCTCATTTCTAACCTAATGCAGTGGTTCTCAATCCTTTTTAAGGATATGGATTTTTAAAATGAATGTTTTATTAACAATTTTTACACAATAAAAAATGGTGTTAAAATGTATTCATTATAAAATTAAGATTTAATTTACATGTATTTCTGCTTCTTGAAATCACACGTAGAAAATAAATTAAAATTGTAAACATTTTAAGTGATCTCGAGGCCAGATTTTCTAAGAACCACTGAACTAATGATCTGTTAAGCAATCATTACCATATGCTTGTTTATATTATTAAATAACATAAAAAATAGTTATGTAAATGTTTCTAGTTAGTTACAAATTGTTACTGAGAAAATGTTGCTTTTTACACTAGCAGTCAAACGATTTTTAATGTTTTTCTGCACACCAAGCCTGCATTTATTTTTTATCCACAGTACAGCAAAAGCAGTAATATTGTGAAATATGTTTACTATTAAAATAACTGCTTTCTATTTGAATTTATTTTAAAATGTAATTTATTCCTGTGATCAAAGCTTAATTTTTAGCATCATTTCTCCTTCAGTGTCACATTCTAATATGCTGATTTGCTGTTCAAGAAACATTTTAATATTATTAATATTATCATCAATATTTAAAACAGGTGAGTATTTTTTTTTTTTTTTCAGGATTCTTGGATGAATATAAAGATTCAAAGCTTTTGTAACATTGTACACTATGCCATTCAAAAGCATGGAGTTATTTATTTGTTTATTGGGAAAGAAATTATAGAAATTAATACTTTTATTGAGCAAGGATGCTTTAAATTCATCAAAAGTGATGATAAAGACATTTATCATGTTACAAAAGATTTCTGTTTCTGATCAATGCTGTTCTTCTGAACTTTCTATTCATCAAAGAAACCTGAAAAAAAAATCTACTTAGCTGTTTTCAACATACACTAGAAATAGGGCTTATCTTACTTAGTATTTTGTCTTGTTTCTAGTCAAAATATCTACAAATTCTTAAATTAAGATGCATTTACTAGATAAGCAAAATGACAAGACTAAATACCTTATGTGATTTTGCTTATTTAGTAAATGCATCTTAATTTTTAGATATTTTGACTAGAAACAAGACAAAAATACTAGGTAGGATAAGCCTTTTTTTTGCAGTGTAATAATAATAAATGTTTTTTGAGCAGCAAATCAGAATATTAAAATTATTTCTGAAGGATCATGAGTAATGATGCTAAAAATTCAGCTTTGAAATCACAGGAATAAATTGCATTTTTAAATATATTCAAATAGAAAACAGTTATTTTAAATACTTTTGTACTTTTGATCAAATAAATGCAGGCATGGTGAGCAGAAGAGAATTCCTTAAAAAGCTATATCATTTTTTAGTGTATTAGAGTTAGTAGGCCTACTTACAACAACAACAACAACAAAAACTACAGCATGAAACATCTTCAGAAGCATTTTGAGAAATATGACTGTGACTTATCAGCCTTTTGATCTGTATGCTGGTTCATGCATACTTTGCAAATTAAAGATTAAATCACTGTTGTTTTAGACGTGTGTTGGCCTATATTCGTAATATTAGACTTTATTATAGTAAATGTATGCATATATTTATAGTTTCCAATTAAACTATTTGTTTCTGATGGAAATTTTTAGAAGCTGGTTAAAGCATTGACACTATAATAATTGACCTTGCGCCACCTGTTGTACACTACATTAAAGTACTCCTTGCTGTTTAAATAATAACACTATGTTTTATGAAAAAAAAAAGCTAAGCAAAACCTTGAAAAAAAGTGCCTTGAAGAACGAGGGAATAAAAAAGGTAATTTGACACGTTAAATGAAATTGAAATCTCGGTTTTGTCTGTGTGCGTCAGTATTAATTCCTAAATACTGACAAAATTCACCTTTAGCGCGTTTATAGCTGAAGTGTTATCGTTAAAAGGAAATTATTAAAATGATTTTTAATTTAAATAAAGCTGAAATAAAATAAAACTTCAAATAAAAATTAGAAAAAAAAATTGCCCTGGCACTGAAGTGAAATAAAATTAAGTTGCAACACTTATTTATAAATTTACTAACTGGAAATAAATAAAAGCTTCAATAAAAATAAATTAAACCTAAATAGCAATATTTTAAAAATCTATCAAATAAAAGCTAAATATTATAAGAGTATATAAATACTAGATTATAAAGATTCTAAAAGAATATAAAAACTATAAATAACCCTGATATAAAGATGTGGCTGTTTCAACATGAAATAGGTGACAATTTCATGGGGTCTTTAAACCCATTCAGCTTTTAGTGTTGCACAACTTTTTTCCTAGAACACCTCTACACACTCTCTCTAATCAAACTCACCCGATTCAACTTGTCAGTACTCCAAGATCTAAAATAGCAAAGGGAGATATCCAAAATGTGTTGGGGGGGGGCTCCAGGAACAAGGGTTGGGAAACACTGTATTAACACAAGGCACTAGATTTAGGGAAATGGGTGAGTATGTCCTGTCCCCAACCCAAAGTAGGTCTCCATGCCTCCAGTGGCTTATTTTATAGATGCTTGTTCCCTGGGAAAATCCATGCCACACATCCTGTACATACTCACTGTAACCTTTCAGAACTGCACAGCACTGCAACTGCAGTTAGCAGATTTAAATAGGGTTACCTAGAACATATTGGATCTAATGCTCTCATCCACACTAAGTCTAATTGGGAATCCCCTAAATCCATTTGGGAATGCCTAGGGTCTAGCGGAGCACCTTCACAGCCCTGCTCCCTAAATCCATCCATCCATCATCTTAGGAGTTATTCACCCGTAACAGATTCTGGGACTATTTTCTAGGGCGCATTACGCCTGCGTTCAGGCTGTGACCTCCTATAAACCGATTATGAATGGGTTTTTGCATCATACGGGAATTAAAGGTTCCACAAAACAGTTTGAATGTGCAGTGTAACTGTTAGCTTAAGTTATATTTGCATAATCAGCTATTTTATGTGGTTTCTGTACACTGGTGACCACCAGATGGCAACAGAGGGTCAATAATTCTGTGGATGCACCCAGTTACGCCATCCATCTGTTAAATGTAACTTTTGCCCTTGTTTCAGAAAACAGAAAGCAAGCTGTACATACAGTCACACGCTGTGAACACCTAAAAAGCAACCACATGGTCAAAATTATGTAATCAGAGTAAAAAGATTTAATTAAAAGAGATATTCAGATATCCAGATGACATTATATTGCATTCACTGTTAAATCTTTTTTTTTTTTTTTCTAAAAAACAGTGTTATTCATTATTGTCTTTAAAATAAATATTATTATTTTCCCTACTTTGCTTTTCCCAATATGGTCCCCAGATAATAGAAAACAAAAATTGGAAAATGTAAACAAAATTATTCTGGTTTCAAGGTAAAATCTGACTGCTTTTGCAGTTGCATGAACACTGCTTTCACATGTCAACTATAAGTTTGGGGTCAGTAATAGTTTTTTAAAAAGAAAATAATACTTATATTTAGCAAGATACAGAAACAATGTTTATATTGTTACAGAACATTTCATCAGAGAATCCTGTAAAAAGTATCACAGTATCTACAAAAATATTCAGCAGCACTGTTTTCATCTTTGATAATAATAATAAATGTTTCTTGAGCACCAAATTAGCATATTAGAATGATTTCTGAACAATCATGTGACACTGAAGACTGGAGTAATGGATGCTTAAATTCATCTTTGCCATCACAGCAAAAAATGACAATTTAAAAAGTTATTTTTATAATATTACTGTTTTAACTGCATTTGTAATCAAATGACAACTTTGTTAATCATTAGAAACTTTAAAAAAACTTAAAAAAAAAAAATGACCAACCTCAAACTTTTGAACAGTACAGTAATTGCTTAATTTAGATTACAACTGATATATTTTTTTCTTTTAAATGCCATACAAGACACATTTCTAAATACCATTTAAAAACAAGATCTCATAATCTCTTTGGGACTGACAATCTGTTAATCAAGGCACATCAGTTTAAATTTCACAGTTGAAAAGCCTGTTCATATTTTCATTTAAAAACAATGTTGTAGTAAAATAATTCTTCACAGGAAATTATTACCACCTTTGCTACCAGCTCGTAATAATGCGCCTTCATTTTTCAATGCCTTGAAGTAGTTTAGTGTACTGAGTTGTTCTTAGTGTGGATCACATGTGCTTTGATCTTCTGAGGTTTTCTGTGTGTCTGTGTCATCACTGGTCTTTTTGTATAGAATTGTAATACTCTGTGAGGACCTTCCAGGCTTTAGGGGCCATGAAGCCATCAGGAGGGTTCTCTCCACTGCGGGCCAGCTTGCGCATCCTGGTCCCGGAGATGAACTCAAAATCAGCATGTCTGAATTGTTTGGGGGGGAAGAAAAAAAAAAAAAAAAGAGCTAAAAGCAGACTACCTTTCCTGTTTCAGGATCATAACGGAACCACTTTTACAATCACATTCGTTTATTTTGATGTCTGTAAAAAATCTTATTTACTCCTCAGGTCAACCAAGATGTAAATGTGTTTGGTTCTGCATTGAAACAGATTTGGGAAAAAAAATTTAGCATCACATAACTTCACCAAAAGTCCAAACTGCTGATAAAACATCACAATAAGCCACAAGTAATCCACATGACTGCAGTCTATCAAATAACGTTTTGTGAAGCAAAAAGCTGTGTGTTTATAATTAACAAAACTATCATGAGTTTTGTGGATTACTTGTGAATTCTTGCGATGTTTTTATTAACTTGAACTCTGATTCAGACGCCACCCATTCACTGCAGAGGATCCACTGGTGTGCAAGTGATACATGCTAAATTTAACCAGCTCTGTTCTGTGAACTTTCAGTCAGTTTTCAGTATATTTTTAGTTTTTTTGAGTAAACTATTCAATTAAATTATACCAATAACAGAGCGTTATAACCAGTATGCTTTAACCTACAGTTGAAGTCAAAAGTTTACGTACACCTTGCAGAATCTGCAAAAAGTTATTTTACCAAAATAAGAGGGATCATACAAAATGCATGTTAATTTTTATTTAGTACTGACCTGAATAAGACATTTCACATAAAAGACATTTACATATAGTCCACAAGAGAAAATAATAGTTGAATTTATAAAAATGACCCTGTTCGAAAGTTTATGTACACTCGATTGTTAACCCTGTGTTGTTACCTGAATGATCCTCAGCTGTGTTTTTTTTTGTTTAGTGATAGTTGTTCATGAGTCCCTTGTTTGTCCTTTATAGTTAAATTGCCTGTATGGTGACTGTATGATTTTGAGATCCATCTTTTCACACTGAGGACAACTGAGGGACTCATATGCAACTATTACAGAAGGTTCAAACGCTCACTGATGCTTCAGAAGGAAAAATTATGCATTAAGAGCCAGGGGGTGAAAACTTTTTGAATTTAAAGATTAGGGTAAATTTAACTTATTTTGTTTTCTGGGAAACATGTAAGTATCTTCTGTAGCTTCTGAAGGGCAGTACTAAATGAAAAAAATATATGGTATTTAAGCAAAATAAAAAAAAAAATGTACACATCTCCATTCTGTTCAAAAATTTACACCCCCTGACTCTTAATGCATCGTTTTTCCTTCTGAGGCATCAGTGAGCGTTTTAACCTTCTGTAATGGTTGCATATGAGTCCCTCAGTTTTCCTCAGTGTGAAAAGAAGGATCTCAAAATCATACAGTCATTGTTGGAAAGGGTTCAAATACACAAAAATGCTGAAAAAACAAAGAATTTGTGGGACCTGAAGGATTTTTCAGAAGAACAGCGGGCAGTTTAACTGTTCAGGACAAACAAGGGACACATGAATCACTAAACAAAAAACACAGCTGTGGATCATTCAGGTAACAACACAGTATGTATGTAAACTTTTGACTTCAACTGTATTTTAAATACTGTTTGCACTCACCTTTCTTTATCATAGAAGTCCATAGCTTTCTTGGTATTATTGTATGCAGCCACTCTGAAGGGGATAATTTCCACAGAGGTAAGTCCAGGAGCCATGGACAGAACTTTACCTCCATGAGATGGATCATACAGGTCCTGTCCTGACTCTGGATGGGGCATCCCAGCAGGATCACGACCCACAATGTAGAAATTAGAACCTGCTACCATCCTTGCACGGCAGTGCCACTGGACCTGATAGACACATGGACAAGGTTAGCCACAAGGGTATGTTTTGGCTAAAATGAGAAGAGTTAATGGGAATTTTTGGCTGCATCTGAAATCACATACTTTCCAACAACATGGTGATACATTCATAAAACACATATACTATATAAGAGTGTTCCAGGGTCGGAAACTAACGAGGGCTTGTGGCAAAAATGCCACCCAAAAAAACAAAAAAACAAAAACATAAATTCAAGACAAAGGGGCAAAAATGAAACAATGTATTACGGCTGTCATAATTAAAATGAAATGTGAAAATGAATTAAAAGTGTCAATTTAGATTAGCTCACACTGCATCAGATTACGTTTACGCACTAATTTGTGCAGTGTTGAGCCTTATGACCAATCAAGCGCGTTCCTGTTGAATATAGGAATGCACTGGCCAATCAGACGTGCTTAGATAAGTCAGCGCTGAATGTTGATGAGTGTGCACGCTAGCGAATACACTCATCATAAAGAGTGCAGATACGATGTAAATAAAAGATTAATTTCATAGCTTCAGTGATTATAAAGGGAGTTTTTCATGTTGTGGACCGACATGTTTGTCTATGAAGCTAGAATGTGACGAAATGGAAAAAAAATGTTTTATATTGTTTTCTATATCGATATTAATAATCATTATTACAATATAAAAAATTTTGGTCATAATTTTGCAGCCCTAAGAGCTCCTGTTTTCTACCTGTATAATTTTTTTAAACAGTCTATTGTTATTGACAATAGTTAGTTGTAACGTAACTGGGTAAATGTAAGTATTTGACACTAAAGACAACACATGTTTTTTGTAATAATAAGGTGATTATAAAAATTGCCTGGAAAATCAATTCCGGGGGCAAATATTCCCCCTTAATGGAAAAGGTAATTTCTAACCCAACGGTTGCAAAGTAATAACTTATTCAAAAGAAGTTCCTAACATTACTTTATTTACAATGCCATTCAAAAGGTTTAGGGTTGTTAAGATGCTATGTATGTAAGACAACAGTCTTCATACCTCTGTAGGCCCAGCGTACAACATAGGGGATGGAAAGATGGCCACAACGGTGGATTTTGGGTCTAGAACGCCATCCTCCAGCACGGCCGCATGCTGTTTCATCCTCCAGTCCAGAGACACGTCATCATCTTTGGTCCAGCCGCCCAAAGGATGCAAAAGCAGCACTGGCCTTCGATACCCACGCTCCTCCAGTCGTCGACGCGTGTCGGTCATAAGCAGGGCATGGCCATTGTGCACCGGGTTCCTGAGCTGAAAAGCAAACACGGCGTCTGGGAAAACAATGGAACGATCAATTCCATTATTTTAATTAATTGTTGCATAAAGTACAGAATATCATTAGTTTCTCAAGAGGGCGCTAAGAAAACAAAAATCCAAGGCTCAAGTGGAGAATCTTATTTGACTTTTTCAAATTGACACCAGCCAGTGAATACTTGAGATGTGGTAAACATGTGACATCTTTTAGCCACACCCTATCTAATAGTATTTTTCCTGCAATCCATATGCTTTTTCAAGCCAGGAAAGTGACAGTTGTGGGTTTTAAAATGGATTGTTACATTATTACATTTTTAACATTGTGCCCTACATGAGCATTTGGATTCCTTGCTTCATATATAGCTGATACCACCCCAATGCAATCTTGCTGCCATATTTTTGGCCGCCAAGAACCTGTTTGACCACGTGGTTTTACAAAATCACATCCTAGATTCTGAATGACAGTGATTTTTATTGAAGATGCATGGCTACTGTAAAACTTAATTAAGTTTAAAGTGTCTCCAGAAGATCACTCTGTAAACCTAGTTACTTGTTAACTCTTAACAGTCCTCTTTAACCCATTTGCTTTTACCTGCTTTCATCTCTTTAAATCTCTGCTTCAGCTCCCGTGGAGTGAGACGGTACTGATCCAGCCCATCGTTCCACTTGATTCGCTCCAGTACCTCTAGCTCACCTCCTACCAGCCAATCACCGCTTTCCAAAACCATCTGTTCACAGGCACATAGTTAGTGTGCATTTGTAAGTTATATCTAGCTGTATTTAAATTTTTTATAAAAGCAAATATTACAAATTTCAGAAATCCAATTATTTTTAAAGTTTTTATTTAAAAGACAATTTTCTGCTCTTTCTGAGTTTCTTTTTCTGGTACTAACTGTATTAAACTGAGACTTCTGAAAGTTTTCTTCAATACTTTGGTGATTTGTTATACATTAATTATCAAGGCATTTGCGGAAAATGATTAATACCTTTATGTAAGGGTGTTTGGGGCAGGTTGTCCCCCACTGGCGAGCACATCTCTCTTCCTTTCGATGCTCAAAGAACTCTGGGTTGCGTAAGATGGCAACACGTTTTCCCTGGTACTCCAGAGCCACAGCCTCACTGCCTTGTAGACGTTCTTTAATCTCCGTTGCAACAGGAAGAACAATGGGTACTGAAAGGTTGATGGTACCACCTGTATTCAGAAATAGGCAAGTTAATCTGCATATATTAGAAATAATTATAAAGAGATGACTGAAATAACAGAAACTGTTTCTTTATAATTATTTCGTTTTTTTTAATTATAGAAAAAGCCTCCGCAAATACCCCTTAACAATGCCACTAACAATGTAAATCAGTACACTTTAAATGTTATGCTTCTACTGTTAAAAATACAGCCCCCTCCCCTGACCGATGTTCGCTGACCAACCCAATTAAACCAAACAAAGCCTGTGGGTTTCACAGGAAGCCAGATCATTGCATCATCCTGTCTCCTGAAAGCAGTTTCAGCTCTGGCAACTGCTATTTTATGCATGAAACATCTTCTAAATAACAGTGCAGAGCTTAAATCAGCCTTCTGCTGCTGGTATAAGCACCATCGCCAGCATAAAGACGACCAATCTGACTAAGTCTGATTGTTGTGTGTCAGGGGCGTTTCCTCTGAGGAGGCAAGGGATGCAGTGTCTCCTCAAAATATTGGATGAGAAAAAAAATTGTAGTGCAAAAATAAATCAACTGCAATATAACATTATAAAGTGTATAAATCACTTGTTTTTCGAAAGAAACGTGTCCAACAGCGACACCAGGAGGTAACGTTACAGCAGCAGTCTGCATCTTTCTCACCTCCCATGAGCCCATTGAGTTTTACCACCCCGCCCCCCAAAGCATGCAGTGAGTTTGATGGGGGGTAATTGCGAATGAATGGGGGAAAGTCTCCATCACGATATGATTGGATATGACTGGTTATGTTTAGCTATGATTGGTTAATGCGATAAATCCCGACTCACGTGTTAATGCACATTCCACATTTGTGAATCAGCCTGAATTAACAATATAATAGGGTTGATGGGAAGACTAATTTAAAAAAGTAAGTAAACAACTCATACACCTAAATATAAACAATTTGTTACATCAAAATAACACTTAAAATGGCATGAAAACATGATCGGTGGGAGTTTTTAGTGAATAATCAGCATGGTGAAATTTAGGCTACGTTTACACGACAACGATGTAGTTTTTTAAAATGTTTTATGTATACATGACATATACATGTTTTCAAAAACTATTCGCGTTTAAGGTCATTGCACATGGAGTCCGAAATTTTTGTGTGCGTTTTTCCGTTTTTTTTTCGTATTCGTCATTCTATCCTATCAAAATGCTTGCTACGGATCTGAATTTTCAGAGGCAGTGTGTAAACGTGATTGACACAACGTGAGGTTGTATTTATTTTTTAATGTGCAAAAATTTCAGACTCAGTGTGCAATGACCTTTACACATATCTGTGAAAACTGCCAAAAATGCTGTATTACGTATGCCAGGCCAGTAGTTAGCGCTGTGTTTGTTGGTGCTTGTCTTTAAAATCGACACGTACTGCACGTCTACATACCTAACATGTACTACGCACACGCATAACGTCCAAGATTCAAAGATTCCCATATTGGCTGTTTACACAGAAACTGTGGCGTTTTCAAAAACTTGCACTTTAAAACCGGTTTTCAAAATTATGCATTGTCAGACCCCAAAATGCTATTGTCATGTAAACAAACAAGCAAAATGCATAAAAAGTTTCCTGTTTTTGGCTGAAAACGCCTTAAAGTAAATGTGTCTGTGAACAATATTTACCGAGCTTTGATGACTGATGATCCCAAAAATTCAAAACTAGTCAAAAAGTTAACTATTAAAAAAGAATAGCTGAATGTAAGTTCGCAGATAAAATATATTGTTTAAATTGTTACTGCCTTGAGGTATTATTTTGGAATGAATTTAAAATGTTAAAAAACACTACCTTGATGAGATTCATACTTGGCTTTAATAAATAAAATACTGATTACATTAATGTAAAAATCTAAAATAGAATTTTCTTTTTCTGATAGTGTAAGTAATGTTTATTTAACCACAAAAATGCGATTGGGACATGAATTAAGGTTTGATTTAAAACAAAACAAAAAACTTTGAGGACTTCCTCATTGGAACACTTCCACACACCAGTGTGTACTAAAGATTAAAAACTAGTAGTACTAATAAATGGAGGAAGATGAAGGGAGGTATCTAGTGTGGTAACAAAAGTGAGCATGTACGTTACCATCCAGTAGGGTGTTGAAGTGAATGACTTGTAGGTATTCTCTCTCCCTCATGAAGCCCTTTAGAGGACTAGCCCATCCTTCAGCCAACACCTGCACCCATTGTAGGTCCAACTACACACACAAATACAAAGAGCTGTGTTTACAAACGGAACAGTTTGCTAATATCATATTCTTCCAAATGTCTGTTCTGACTGATTGTCTGTAGTATTATATAACATCATGGAATAATAGCTGAGAATAAGTTTAACGAACAGCATTGTTGTGGTTTCTGGAATAAATCTGAATTGAAAATTGCACACTGTCCACAGGCTGAAAAAGCAGTTGTGTGTCATCCTGCCAATAGTTTACTCATATTTATGAACACATGAACTGGTCCCTGGCCTTGAGGACGAATGCTACTGGTTACCTTGGTGATGCTGATAGAGGACAGGGTGGCGGCGTCTGTCTTTGCCAGCGTCAGTCTGTTCTCAGGCACAAAGAGTTCATTAATCTCCTCTACAGCTCCAGCGGGAACGATGCTCTGCAAAAGAGAAATCATCAAAGGGTTGAATGAAAAAAAAAAAGAAAACCTTCTAATAAATGGCATGTGCAGCTGATACTCTAGGGAGCTATTTTTATCTGATCTGACCCTTAAAAATGACTTTCATTGCTGTAATTGCAATTTTGTCAGGTTTGTTCAATTATAGTAGATGTGAATTCCTTGATGTGAATAAGACTATTGCTTATAACATGTGTGAAACTTTTTATTACAGTATCTAAGTAAGATCTGTCAATTTCGATCAGCTTAATACGTCTTTGCTGAATACAAGTGAAGGTGACATATTACGAAAAATCAGACTTTTTCTGTGTTTAAGTGCTATAACCATCACAGAAAATGTGAAAAAAAGAACAACCCAGTAACTTTGTTTTGGTAAGCCTTTCTCTGCAAGCTTGTGAAAAAACGAGCACAGATTTCACTCCTCCTGTGATGTACAAAGGAGATCTTATAATATTACCGCCCATTAATCTGCACGTTTCCACCCACGTTGCCTTCAGTTTTGTTTTTGCGCAATGAACAGTGGTGTACCAATTCTAAAACCATGGCAAAAGTTCAAGCAAAGCATGCTAACTGTTCTGTCTTTCGCTCAGGGTTGCCAGGTTTTCACAACAAAACCCGCCTAATTGCTACTCAAAACTAGCCTAATCAGATTTTGAGGGAGTCCCCTATTAAAAATCACATTTCGGGGGATAAAATACACGTTTTTTTGTCGGGGTTCCCCTGGTACATTCGTATTTTAGGGGCTAAATATGATGTTATTGGGGTTGCTTCAACTCGCGGACATCAAAAACAACTCGCAGCAACAGTGTTAAAGTAAAACCACAGACTTGGCAACACTACTTTGGCTACACAGACGAGCACAGAACATTATTTAGAGTCTCAGCTTCAGAGGACTAATTTATTTACTGTGCAACAGACATCTAATATAAACATGCGATTTCATTTCCAGCTGTTCCCCTTCACAGACATAACCGACTGTTTTGTAACTCACGTGTTTTTAACATAAACTAAATGTGTATTTGAAGTTTAAGTGCAATAAGACATGAAAGAGAACTTAATTTATTACTCACATATCGTTTTCTGCACGTGTGCTTTGGATGTGTGCACTCAGAAAATCAGAAGTTTAAACTAATATGGCTTTAAAATGCATGATTTCAGCTCGATAGACATGATAATCAAGGCCAAACATGTTTTTTGGGCAGAATATCTGAGGTACGAGCTGTAAAAGTAAAAGCTCAGCTCTGCTCTGGAAAAGAGGGCGGGGAGCAGCAGCTCATTTGCATTTAAAGAGACATGCACAAAATGTTTCTTCTTCCACTCAAAATAGGCATTTTTTCAAAATGATATAATAAATTATCTGTGGGGTATTTTAAGCTTGAACTTCACAAAAACATTCTGGGGACACCTGAGGCTTATATGTGACCCTGGACCACAAAACCAGTCTTAAGTTGCTGGAGTATATTTTGTAGCAATAGCCAAAAATACATTGTAGGAGTCAAAATTATTGATTTTTCTTTTATGGCAAAAAATCATTAGGAAATTAAGTAAAGATCATGTTCCATGAAGATATTTTGTAAAATTCCTACTGTAAATATATCAAAACGTATTTTTGATTAGTAATATACATTGTTAGGAACTTTATTTGGACAACTTTAAAGGCAAATTTCTCAATATTTAGATTTTTTTGGATCCTCAGATTACAGGTATTCAAATAGTTGTATCTTGACCAAATATTGTCCTACCCTAACAAACCATACATCAATGGAAAGCTTATTTATTCAGCTTTCAGATTATGTATAAATCTCAATTTTGAAAAATTGACCCTTATTACTGGTTTTGTGATCCATGGTCACATATTACATATTATAAAAAGGGGCATAATAGATCTCTTTTCATTTCTTAAAAAGAAGAAAAATCTGACCTCAAACTTTTAAATGCTAATGTATTTTGCCTTCGACAGAGGAAAATGACAATGGGTTTGGAATGACATGAGGCTAAGTAAATAAATAATGAGTTTTATTGTTTGTTAAACTATCCCTCTATTCCTTAATTTTTACTGCAAGTGAACTGGAGTAAAACAATCCTACCCTATCTATTAAGGTTGTGTTCTTCAAACAGATATGGTACCAGAGGCTTTGCAGGTAGTTTAACCTTGGACTTTTGACCTTGAGGTACTTAAACAATAAAGGTACGTGCACCAACTGGGAAATGGCAAATGAAGGGTATTCCCAACCTTGTGTTCAGCTCCTGACTAACCTGCTCCTTCAAAAGGTCAACCAGCTGCTGAATGCATTCATTCACTGTGAGCTCTCCGGTCTTCAGAATCAGCTCAGGAGCATCTGGAGACTCATACTCAGAATCTATACCGGTGAAGCCTGAGTAAAAAAGGCAAATAAATGATTAGTTTTTACAAAATGCTTTTTGGAAATGCACAGTTTTAAAGGTTCGCTTTTTAATATCACCTTTAATCTCTCCAGCTCTTGCTTTTTTGTAGAGTCCTTTAACGTCTCTGCTCTCACACACTTCCAAAGGAGCGTTCACATACACCTCAAAAAATGGTAAACCTGATTTGTCATGAATCTTCCGGGCCTCATCACGGTCCTGCAGAGGTAAGATGTTGAGCATTACACATTTTCTATGGTTAAAAATGGTTAAAGAAAATGAAAACACAGCAGTCGGTTTTGGCTACTTTGGTAATTTTCATTTGTAACTCACTTTGAATGACAGTATTTTCTAAAACAAACAACTGGTGGCCATTAATACTGCAGTGGATTTAAAACCTCTCAAAACATCTTAGAGTTGTGATTTTGATTTGATTCTTTGACTTAAAATCTAATTTCACAGTATTACTGATAAAACAATCCCAGTCGTTGGTTAGATAGCTCACTTTGGTAAACGGAGAGATGAAACTTGTAATGCAAACAAGCCCAGCATCTGCAAACAGTTTGGCCACTTCAGCAATACGCCGAATATTCTCCTCTCGATCCTCAGAAGTAAAGCCCAGGTTCTTATTCAGGCCGTGACGGATGTTATCACCATCCAAGGAGTAGCAGGGAATGGCGTGAGAGACCAGATACTCTTCTAAAGCGAATCCCACCGTTGTCTTACCAGCCCCTGACAGACCTGCGCACACACACAAAGTTATTCCTTACACCTGGAGATTATTTGATATGGCTACACTACCATTCAAAGGTCAGATTGCCAGATTAGATTGTAATGTTATTCACATGACATTTTTACTGTATTTTTGATCAAGTGCATAAGAGAGAAAACCCCAAACTTTTAAACAATACTTTATAAAATTATAAAAAAAATAGTGTGCAATTAAAATTACAAATTGTGATTAATCTCATGATGACTTCCTTTTAAGTAAAGAAAAAAAATGTTTGCAAGTTATTTCCATTAACAAGGAACATGCATCTGTTTCACTTTCATGACATGAAACTTGAATCACACTTGAGGGAGCAGCGGAGGTACAGAAAGCAAAGAAACTGTATTGAAAAACCCATTGTGTTGAAAAACGTTATCATCAGCGCATGAGGTTTCAAGTTCTGACAAACTTGCTTTACAGGTGTCACGGGTTCATGAAATTATTTCCCCATTTCAATCTGGTTAGTCTGACATCTTGTGTCATTGCTATTTTTAAACAGAAGCATGTTTTGGATTTCTTTATTCAAACATGTTGCAGGTTTTGCATTATGTATTTATTTTAACTGGTTTGTGTGTTCATGCATTACCTGTGAGCCAGACTGTACATCCTCTGAAACCTCCTCTGGTTCCCACGACCTGCCCTCTCTTGCTGCGGCTGACATGATGGGCCTGGTAAACCACATTAGTGGACTTTTGCAGATCCTACAAACACATATGCATATTGTTATGTAGTATTAGAATTTTATTTCTATCACGACAACTCTCTGAGGGTTTAGCATGGTAATGTGCTACTCTTTTTGGTTTCGACTTGTTACCGTCCATGCATTCACAACATGCTGCTGTGAGCATGTAAGAAATACTGCTGCTGCACATATAACATATGAAATACCCCCTATATAGCATGCATGAATCACCCCATAGCAGATCTACAGGTGGAGCTGGGGAAGGTGGAGGGTCAGATATTTGATTGTTGAGCAGCAAACTCATTGGCTGCTGATACAAAAGAAAACCAATCAGCTGTGCCATGTGATAATGATGTCATCATGTCAGACTGAGTTTGACCTATCTGAGCGATTATCTGAGTTTACAGGCGCACTGCATTCAAGGGATACATTTCATCAGTTCGTGCTTTACCTGGCAATCAAACCCATGACACTGGCATTGATGGCACCACTCTCTACTGTTTGACCTACAGTGCATTAACCTTTCATGTACTTTCTTCTAATTACAGTAATATAATTCATTTACTGTCTGCAGTTTATGACTTATAAAGACACACAGAATGATAAACAACAACGGTTTAAATATTCTACCCTTAGATTCAACTACATTTCAAATTTAATAAATAGAAATGGGAATCACAGAGTTCGATGATTCTGTTTCTTTAATGGATCCAGTATATACTGTGTGTATGTGTGTGTGTGTGTGTGTGTGTGTGTGTGTGTGTATATATATATATATATATATATATATATTTATTTTTTTTTTTTTTTTTTTTTTTTTTTTTTTTATTAAATATTTATCAAGGATTCATTAATCAAATCAAAATTAACTTTCAATTTATTTCAATAAGTTTACTGTTTTATTGTATTTTTTATTTTAAGTCTTTCTGAACATAATAAACTTCAAAAAAATCTTACTAACCCCAAAAATTTGAAGAGTGTGTGTATAAATAATAAATCAAAGCAATGGACATAAGTTTTCCAATATGTCTTTAGTATTCCATAGATTAAAATGATATTAACCAAATCATAAAGACGCAAATTACTTTACTTCACTTTTCTTAGTTTGGAAAATCCATAGTATGCATGCTGTGAAATGTACAAAGTGTTTGTGGTATGAAGGATAAATAAGTACTTAATATATCATTGTGTGTTACAGCTATTTGCCTCAGATTGGGTGTCATAAATACAGTGTGGTCAGTGTGCAGCTGTTGTAGCCTTAATGATGTGGCTAACTCGCATCTCTCGCTCTCACAAACACTCATACGCTGTATTGCCTCAACCTCAGTTCCCTGCAGAGCTTCTCACTGAGAACCAAGGTGGAAAAATACTGGGTTTGTGCAGCACGAGCTACAGGAAAACCAACGCTGCTTCATAAACAGACCATTATATTCATTAACTAGGAATGCATCAACTTTGGACAGGACACACACCCTCACACAGGGTCAGATATGAAATTCTTGCTGGCTGTTACAAGTCAGATAAAAGAAAAGGATAAATCATGCACTTACAACTCAAGTCAATGACGTATTTTAGCTATACGCTCAGCCTTTTCTTCATACCCCTGTCTCGAATTTACTCGCGGAGTGCTTGAAAAACAAATAGATTCATTCATTACACACCCTAATGATTTCTAGTGAATCGCACTGACAGACCACCTCTCTTAAATACACGCTTTCTTTCTTTTTATTTTTTGTGCTAAAGGCATGCAGTCTAGTACAGACCTTTTTAAGAATGAAAACTGTAGAAGTCAAAGATAACAGCCTGAATATATGAATGAAAGGCATTAAATCAGCTTAATAAACTCTAACCTCTGAACAGGGTCTAACAGACTCTGAATCTTTGTACGCCTGTCTTACAGGCTGCAGGTGTCATATTTCGGTGTTTTCTAAGACAACAGATCTGGGTAGAATCTTCTAACGTTTTTGTAGGTTTGTTTTATAAGATGTTTTTTTTTTTAAACAGACATCTGGCTGTCCATAACAAAAAGGAATGTGGAGGGGCTTCTTTGTCCTTCTGAATAATACGTGACAGAGGAGGCAGCCATTTTAAAAGTTCACTGCTTTTATCAGTGAAATCAGTGCTTCAGAGTGGTGTTATTAATTTAGTTATCATTTGAAGTGATTTCTAAAATTTTAAAATAACATTTTATTGAAAGCACATTGGAAAAACTCCACCCTGGTGTTTTACTCTTATCTCTGAGAATGACATTTTACATAAAGTTTAATATAAAGTTAAACATTTATCTGTTATACAGCTTGCATGCACAAAACAACCAAAACAATCAAGCATAATACTTCCTCTCGAGTTCTGGGTGCCTCTCTAGTTGAACTCTGATCCATGACTTGGACTATATACACACAAGTTTTTTTTAACCACTATAGCAGTGGTTTTGTATGTTGGTTTCACATCAGTTTCACATCAGTTTCACATCATTTTGTCCTCCAAACTATTCCACTGTTATCATAATTCAGTGATATAGCAGTTTGATGAAAAAGTGAACAATCACACCACACTTCCATACGTTTAGACAAGAATCAACTATATAGTGACAGCAGATTTGACTAAAAATTGAAAGTTGACAGATATTTTTCATAACGTTTTAAATGGTGTAAATGTATAGATAAATGGATTAATTTCAATACTAATATCAAACAATTATTTTGTGCAATATGACATTTTTTATCACTTAAAACAATTATGAAGGAATGAAACGAATAATTAATAAAAGCGTTTCTTTACATTCAGTTACAAGAGCCAGTTTTCTGGCAAGCTTACATTGTGACAATGTGCACCAAGGACAACTGCGTTCAATGAACTGTATCTCCATAAAGTTCAACAGGGCAGTAGAGCTTTAGTAGTCAAAACGTGTAGTAGAGCTTTAGTAGTCACAACGTGTGAAAACTATTCACATTTCTGTTTAGCATTCACAATTATTTTATTATTTCTTTTTTTAAGTAGTTCTCGTATTTCAGTGTTATGCCCTATAATTTAACTTGCTTTTACGATTTTTAAAGCCTAGCTTTACATTGACTTGCAGCTGAGCGCTTGCTCAATATCTTCCCAAATGGTCGCAGGCAGTTATATAACACATGAAGAAAAAAAAAAAAAAAAGTTAGCTGACATTCCGAAGAACCCCATGTCTATTAATCTCCGACATCCCCTGCAGAACACGCCGAATGCCTGAGGAACGCCAAAGAAGAAAATACAGCCCTGACAAAATAAACAACCCACTACAGAGTAGTTGTGCTAGGGGCTTCCTGTCTAATCTCACCGGTGTTGGTGTTGCGTTTCCAGGCATCTCGCTCCGGTGCAGTGCGCTCGGGTTTGGACTTTCGCTCGGAGGCGGGGCGGACTCAACTCGCAGGTGAACTTCTTGAAGGTAGTTTGTGGAGAGGCGGAAAGAGAAGTGTTTTTAAGAGCGTCGCGAGACACGTCGCATTCCAGCGGCCCTGCCCTCGTCCCACCTCCCCAGACCCGCAATCTGCATACGGCTGAATGGAGAGCAGTGTGCCGGTATGAGACTGTAAGGCAGTGAGGAGGTGGGATCATGAGCTACTGGATAGAGAGGGGGCGGGGAGAAGGATGTAAAGAGAAAAAGAACCCCTTGTTCTGCGTTCATGTGTAAAATTGAAATGATTTTTGGGGAGAGTCAAAATGATTTAATGCTTTTTGAGGGAATTTTTAAAAACGCTCGTCAACTACCTAAAATACTCTTTAAACAAAACCTTTTTTTGTATTACAGGCTTATATGAAAAATAAAATGCCATTTCTTCTCTATCATAAGAAACTTTAAACTTGGACACACGTTTGCTCCCAAGGTCCAGTTTATTGTACTGACAAATCATACAACAAATAACATTTCCAGTCCTTCCTGATTAACAGATTAAAAAAAAAAAAAAAAAAAGTAATCTTTAACAAGCAATTGCATTCACAAGGTAATTATAGTCTAGACATTTCTAACATATTCACTTTCACCATATAATACTGTAGTCTACATTTTATTAACCTTCATTCATTTTGTAAAACTGCATGGAAATTCAATCTGCTTAATTAGAAATGTTGGTAACACATTATTTTAAGGTGTCCTTGTTACACGTTACATATACTTACTAATATAATAAGAATTAATTATGCATAATTACATGCAAGTAACCCTAAGCCAACCATAATCCTAAACCTAACCATACAGTAAATTCATGTATTTAATTAATATTACTCAATACTTAAATGTAATTATACTGTAAAAAGGACACCTTAAAATAAAGTGTAACTGGAATGTATTTACATATACATACATACATAAATATATGCATTGGAGATAATATAATGCATATAATGTATAACAAGGTGCAGTAAACGGTAACACTGTTTGCACTACAAACCGGTGTGCCCATAATCAAGATATTTGGATGGATGTTTGGTCATAGCTGATTTGTCAGCTTTGGAATTTTAGCTCTCTTACTGGTCCATCATATTAGAAAGTAATACTGCGGGTTTAAATTTGGATATATTTATATATATATATATAAAAAATATATACTTCTTCTTTCATTTACTGTTCTATCAGCAGTAAAATATTGTGTAACCTATTTCATTCTGTTTACTTGTTTCTGCAAATCTCAGTTTGCAGGCCTTGTGTTGTACTTTTATGTTCATGAATTGTTCATTTTACACACAGTCTCTTGGTCGCAGCCCTCCAGCAGAGCACGGTAGCGATTCTTCACATCTTCATACAATGGGACTGGTTCGGTGAGTCCAGGCAGGGTCAAAGATTTCTCATTGAGTCGCACACCCATTCTAATGCCTTCAGGGCACTGATACAGCACTACCAGCAGGTTGGCAGTATACGGCACAATGTTCCCACTTCTAAATATTCTGTTTTGCTGGTTTGCAAAGTTAGTTGAGCTGAGAGGGGTGTCATCCTTGAACATTTCCAGCAGGGTGAGGAGGGGTAACAGTGTCTCAGCATGGCCAACCTGCACTGTTACAGCCTCGGAAACAGTACCATTAAAGCTGAGAGAGAGAGAACACAAACAATAATACAGAATTAAACAGGGAAAAGCTAGAACACCTTGACCCCCTGTATTCTGGTAAAAAATATTGGGATAAATTGAGTGTAATTGGATTCCATTCAGCAAAAGCAGAAAAGAATCATATAAAAACAGTAAACAATAAATATTATTAGTCCTCATACATAAACAGTATATACTGTATTTAACTATTAAGTTTTGAACATACATACAGTTGAGGTAAAAGGTTTACATCCCCCTTTCAGAATCTGCAAAATGTTAATAATTTTACCAAAATAAGAGGAATCATACAAAATGCATGATATTTTTTTTTAGTACTGACCTGAATAAGATATTTCACATAAATGATGTTTACATATAGTCCACAAGAAAATAATAGTTGAATTTGTAAACATGACCCTGTTTAAAAGTTTACATTGTTACCTGAATGATCCACAGCTTTGTTGTTTTGTTTAGTGATAGTTGTTCCTACAAATTCTTTGGGTTTTCAGCATTTTTGAGTATTTAAACCCTTTCCAGCAATGACTGTATGGTTTTGAGATCCATCTTTTCACACTGAGGACAACTGAGGGATTCATATGCAACTATTACAGAAGGTTTAAACACTCACTGATGCTCCAAAAGGAATGAAAAAAAATATGATATTTAGGCAAAATAAGAAAAATGTACACCTCTCCATTCTTTTCAAAAGTTAACTTAAAAGTTAACTCAAAAGTTAAGGATTTTTCTGAAGAACAGCAGGCAGTTTAACTGTTTAGGATAAACAAGGGACTCATGAACAACTATCACTAAACAAAAAACACAGCTGTGGATCACTCAGGTAACAACACAGTATTAAGAATCAAGGGGATGTAAACTTTTGACCCGGGTCATTTTTTATAAATTCACCTATTATTTTCTCTTGTGGACTATACTGTACGTAAACATCTTTTATGTGAAATATCTTTTTCAGGTCAGTACTAAATAAACAATACCATACATTTTGTATGATCCCTCTTATTTTGGGAAAATAATTATCATTTTGCAGATTCTGAAAGGGGGATGTAAACTTTTGATGTCAACTGTATATATACAGTGTTGGGGAAAATTACTTTTAAAAGTAATGAATCACAGTATTGCATTACTCCCTAAAAAGTAACTAATTACAGCTAGCAACTACAACTAGTTACTTTTAATGGAAAATAATAGGTCACGATACTTTTGCATTACTTTCACAATATTTTTTAAATCTGGGTAGGGCTTGCTTGTTTGTTTTTAATATAAAGAAATATTATATTTAGCAAACGTAAAAGCCCTTTCACAACAAAACGTGAAATGAATAAGCCTCAGGCTGAAGAAAAAGTAAAATCACATCTGTACAGTGGAACTGTAGGAGGAAGTTAGTTCAACACTCTTCAGCAATAAAAAAAAATAAGCATAAATGTTAGTTAGCGTAACGCTAACATCATTTTTGCTTATAAGTATGGTTGAATTGGATCATCGAAGGTCAGCAGCAAAGACACTGGTTAATAAAATGGCATTAAATGCATAAAGGATATTTGTGTTATTTAACATTTAATTATTGCAGGTTTGCGTCATATTCTGAATTTGCATTTCTCTGTTTTTATTCATTTTGAGAAATACTGAATGTTTATTTTGTGAGATAAATGCATGTTCACATTTATTCTAGAGCTATCATGTTTACACAGCACACACAACGCCTCTGCACTTATTCCCAATTTCTCTCAACATGGGGCAGGAGACTTGTCAATCAATAAATGGAAAAACAAAGCAAAAAACGTTATTTGAAAAATATATCTTGTTAAATAAAAAGTAATGCGTTACTTTACTAGTTACTTGAAAAAAGTAATCTGATTACGTAACTGGCGTTACCCCCAACACTGTGTGTGTCTGTGTATATATATATATATATATATATTAAACTGAAGAGTATGGTGGGTCAAATTCAGACAACACAAAATCTAAAAGCGTCAGATTGATTTGCAACCTTATATAAGGGCCACTAAAGAAATGCAATATAATAGTTTACATAATCTACCATAAATAGCTCTGATGTCATTTCCTTAAAGTTTAATTACAGTTTTCTCACATTGCACTTGGCCTTTCATTACAAAGCCCAAAAGACTTGAATTACAACTTGTAATTTGGAATTTTTTTTTGACAGATGACATGAGTCACGTTGTCTAGGTACTAGATTTCTCCCTTTCTTCTGTTTGCCACGACTGATTGTGAAGGAGTCATCCATAACCTTTGAACATGACTAAAGGTAATCTTTAAAAAGAAAAAAAAAAGATTATAATAAAATATATACATTAAATATATACATAAAATATATACATATATGCACATCAATGTGCTTACACTGAGAACAATGAAACAAACACAAAGGGATTGTGAACAGGGAGCTCACCACTAAAATTGAACATCCTCAGAAGAAAAACAGCAATACGCACTACCTGCTATATAATGATTCATAAAACACACATCATAAATGGGCCTTGTGCGTGGTTTTCTGAATGTGTAGACTATGTGAATTATGGTTATTATTAAAGTTATTACTTCATAAACATTTGGCAAAGCCAATTAAAAGCTGATGAATGCTAAATAACCAAAAACTTTTTGGTGGTAATGTCAATACAAAGTCATATTATTAAAAATTTACACTACTTAAATATAAACTGGACAGACATGTTTGACTCTTGTGCTCACATCTTGCAACTTGTGCATGACACAGCAGTTTACAAACATGACGCTGAAGTAAATGTAATTTGATTGATTCCACTGCCCAAAAAGTTTAAATCACACTTCACAAACTGTGAAGTAATACTTGTAGATGCCAAGGCTGAGATTTTGTTTGTTTGTTACATACAGGATGTCTCACAAGGGCATGTTTAGTCAAAAATGAACAGTTGTAGAATATACTCACCTGATCTAATATTGCAACATCATTTTGACATCAAGCAGTGAGTTTTTAAATAACTGGTACCATGGACAATGATAGATGCTAATCTTATCAAACATGGTGACAACTAAACTACCTGCAACCACTTTTTTTGCATTAAAACACATCTTAAAATGACTGATCATCATGACTGATGATCAGAGTTACTAGACAGGACCTGAGTGAATTTCATAGCCAAGAATTTAGCCAGTCTAATGGAGTATATTTGTCTTATTTGCATCTCTTCTGATGCTATACTTTAATATTTGCTTATTCATAATGAACGGAATGGTTAAAAAAAGCATCAAGAAGCATCAAGAAGTGAATGCAAAACCTGTTTGTTTGGATTTCTGGAAATGGCTAGAGGAATAGTTGACTAAATTACCTCATTTGAAATTTCCAACATTTACTCATCGTCATGCTGTTCTAAATCTGTATGCCATTTTTCATCCGTCAATCACGAAAGGAGAAGTTAAGCACAATGTTCAAGCTGCTCTTTTTTCTGTCTGGGAAACCAAACAGTGGCTACAAGCTTTTAACCTCTAAAAGGTTTATAAGATATGATATTATGACTAGAAGGTACAGTAAGTCATACATTCTGAATTATGGCGAAAGTATCTCAATAATTACAAATGATATTTATAAAGTAAAAGAGCAAATGATTATTCTCAGACAGGTTTGACTCCCAAAGAATGGCTAAATGTATACATGTAAATACAAGGACACGTATACTTATTTGTGGATACCCTCAACCATCTAGTTTTACGACACACACACATCTCCCCCACACCTAGGTTTGCTTAACTTTCAGTATGACGTTCAAACACAGAAAAGGATGTTTAACAAACCCAAGAGAATAATGAATAGAAGGATTGCTGATTATTACACAAGAGAATTATATTACTGTAGTTCCGGTTCAGAAGCTGTGTATTCTGTGTAATGTGGCGTGCTGGGGCTCTGTGTGTCAAGTGGGCAGTGGGCCGTATTTGTGGTGTGACGCTAGTTAGACTATAAATTTAACAAAAAAACACTTTTATGCATGAGCGACTGCTCTCAAATAAAGATATTACTGGTTAGAAAAACACTCTATCTTTCTGGCTGCATTCACACATAATATTTGGGATTGACCACGTTTGCTATAAGGTTTAATGTTCAGTAGTAGGCAGAAATGGATCAAACAATGGGCAGGTAACCAAAGTCAAAGTCAATGCCCTTCGATGGCCTTGTGTAATGCCTGATATCAGAGTGACAGATAATGATCAAGCAAATATTGTCTTAGCCTTCTCTGGTTATATAGGTTGTATTTTTTCTTTCTTCTCATCTCAAACACTTATTTGATCACACAATGTCCACATTTACTGTCATTTTTCTTTATCTAAAAGAGGTTGACAGACCAAAGCATGTGTCTCATGTCAAACACTACCACTCAAAAAACTGAGGTTAATAAGATTTCCATTTCAAATAAATGCTATTCTTTTAAACTTTCTGAGGCTCCAAAAGGGGTGTTTTTGCTGCGAGACCATGTTTTGGTTCCCATTAGAACCTTTCAGTGAACAGTTCTTAAGCCATTTTGAAGAACACTTTAAAAATCTAAAGAACCTTTTTCGACTACAAAGAACCTTTTCTGCATTTGAAAGTTTCCATTGATGTTTAAGTTTCTTCTTGGAACCATTGATGCCAATAAAGAACCTTTATTTTTAAGAATGTATGATTGTTTCTACATGTATACCAGCACAACTGTTTTGATAATAATAAGAAATGTTTCTTGAGCACCAAATTCAACATATTAGAATGATTTCTGAATGATCATGTGACAATGAAGACTGGAGTAGTGGCTGCTGAAAATGAAGCTTTGCCAACAGAGAAAAAATTACATTTTTTAATATATTAAAATTAAAAAAACAGTTCTTTTGAATTGCAATAATACTTCACATTATTGTTTTTACTGTATTTTTGTCAAACACATGCAGCCTTGGTGAGCATGATTAGAAAAGATTTCTACTGTGATTTCATTCATACATCTCATATAACATCAGCTGAATTTGTTCCTAAAATTCCCTTGAAAAGTAGGTAATAAAGACATTTTCAACTAACTCTCGCTTTTGCTCCTGGGATTTGGTTTCTTAGTTAAAAGACTAAACAAAGACAAAGGGTGAAACGGATGTTCCCTCGACACCCTCACAGCTAAACTAAGACTCCACTAGCTAAAGTCTGTACCTGCTGAACTTATTCATTTACTTCTCAGCCATAATAACTGATACTGCTGTGAAAGCAGGTACTAGACTCTTAATTTTTCCGCCGTCTGTTTTGGTGGGAATAAAACTTTGAGGTGTTTTTTTTTCCCTCAAGCCCATTGTGACACAAAAGTAAAAGGTATGCATTTTATAAGATAAAGGAGACAGCACAGTGCTCTTACTTGATCTGGGCTACAGCTTGGTCAAGACGATGAAAAAGGTCATGGAAGAGGATGCAGCTGGACTTGCTGTTGATATCATGTCCGTAGCTTCGCTTCCAGTACTGTTTCAGGTCACTAGAATACTCCATCACCTGAAGAGACACAACACAGTGCTTTTTAACATCTACAGATGCATTTGATTTCACACCAGTGATATATTTTTGTGGAAACTATGATTAATAGAAAGTTCAAAAGCATTCATTTGAAATAGGATTTTTGGTACAAATGTAGAAGTCGTTACTGTTAACTTTTGATACATTCTTGATTAATAAAAGTGTTCATTTCTGTAAAAAACAAAAAATAAAGTATATATATATACAGTGCCTTGCAAAAGTATTCATACCCCTAGTCTCACTTAGTCAGACCTTCAGAATGATAGCAGAAGGTCTGGGAACCTTGGCAGCTTTGAATGGCCAAGGCCTCAATAGGCCACATGAGGTAAAGCAACCAATTTCGTTTTGTGCTGCGTCATGTTTAGGGGCATGGTAATGTCCCCACAATAACAGACTGGTGTGTAAAACTCTTGAAAATATTTTAAAGATTCAAACTGCAAACTTTAAATATTTCACATACTTTTGAAAATCCAGTTTTTTAGTTGATCCTGATAAGCACTCATCGTCACAGTTGTAAACACAATGGCTTTATTCTTCTATGAGGGGGTTTGACATCACAGCATCTTTGTTTCCAGGTGGAACGTTAAAGAACACATCACACACATTTTCTGGAAATCCTGTATAATTTAGACAATCCAGTGATGACTTCAAAACTTCTGAAGTGTTTCCACTTTTGTGTGCCATGTGCATCAGACATTCAGCCAACGTTTCATGGGTGTGATGTCTGACACTGAGACTATCACACCCCTTCATTTTTTTCAGCCTTATGTTAAACTGCTTTAAATTACTTTTTTTTCACATCAATCTACACTCCATACACCATAATGACAACATACAAAACAGATTTGTAACAACTTTGCAAATTTATTAGAAATAAAAACTGAAATTATTTCATTGCATAAGTATTCATACCCTTCTCTGGGACACTAGCTCAGGAGCATTCATATTGCTTGTAGATGTTACTACACTCTGAGTAGAGTTAACCTGTGGTAAATTCATTTGAATGATTATGATTTGGAAAGCCACACACCTCTCAATAAAAGGTCTAACAGCTGAAAATCCATATCACAGCAAAAACCAAGTCCTGAAGTCAAAACAACTGTCTGTAGAGCTCAAAGTAGAGATCATGGGAGAGTTTAAAAAAAAAAACTACTGCAATGAATTTGCATTTAATTTCTCACTAGTACACATTAACATTCAGAAATATATTTGCTGTTTTAGCTTAAAACATAAACTACTGTAGAAAAGTTCGGGATTGGTAAGATTTTTAAGATGTTTTTTTGGTTTGTTTGTTTTATGTAGTCTATTATGCATATCGGGGCTGATTTATTTGTTAATACTGTGAAGTATTATAACAATTTCTATTTTTTATTTTAACATATTATAAAAATTTATTTTTTTCCTGTGACGAAAAGCTGAATTTTCAACATCATTACTCTAGTCTTCAGTGTCACATGATTCTCAGAAATCATTCTAATATGACAATTTGTTGCGCAAGAAACTTGTCTTATTATTATCAATATTGAAAACCGTTGTGCTCCTTAATATTTTTGTGGAAACTGAGATTAATAGAAAGTTCAAAAGCATTCATTTGAAATAGGATTTTTGGTATAAATGTAAAAGTGTTTACTGTTACTTTTTAATACATTCTTGCTTAATAAAAGTAGTAAAAAGTGCCTCTGTGTGTGTGTGTATATATAGTGCAAAAATATTTGTACCCCTAGTCTTGCGTAGCCAGACCTTCAGACTGACAGCAGAAGGTCTAGGCACTTTGGCCACTTTGAATGGCCAAGGCCTGCCCAAGAGGCCATATGAGGTTGTTTTCTGCAAAAAAAAATAAAAATCTTCTGCACTGAAGGTTCACAGAAGCATGTGTCCTCCATTCTTCATAATGGAAGAAGTTTGGAACAACTAGGTTTCTTTCTAGATCTGGCCTCCTGGCCAAACTGTGCAATTGATGGAGTAAGGCCTTGGTTAGACTGGTGACCAAGAAGCTGATGGTCACTCTAGTTGATCTCCATGATCATATATGCAGATGGGAGAAACTTACAGAAGGACATACACCAACTGCAACACACCACCAATCCGGTCTTTATGGCAGTGTGGCCATACTCAATCCTCTCCTCAGTGAAGATACATGAACACACACTGATATTTACTACAAAGCACCTAAAGAACTCTCAGATTGTGAGAAACAAGTTTTCCTGAACTGATGAACCTCAATTCCAAGCATCATATATGAAGGAAACCAGACACTGCTCATCATCTGCACAGTAGCATCCCAACAGCAAAGTTTGCTGGTAGCAGCCTCATGCTGTGGGGCTGTTTTTCAGCAGCAGGGACTGAGGGACTCATCAAAGTAGAAGAAAAGCTCAGTGCACCAAAATATTGATATAGCCTTGATGAAAATCTGGCTGGGCAGAAGGTTCACCTTCTAACAGGACAATGACCCTAAGCACACTGCAAGAGTGGCTTATAGACAACTCTGTAAATGTCCTTGAGTTGCCCAGCCACAGCCTGGGCTTGAACCCAATCAATACTTTCTGGAGAAACATGAAAATGCCAGCCCCCATCCAAGCTGACAGAGCTTGAGAGATGAGGAGGTGAGATAAAGAATGTTAGATAATTGTCAAATGCTGATGTGCAAAACTGGTCACATCATACACAAAGAGACTTAAGGCTGTAAAGGTGCTTCAGCTAAGTACTGAGTTAAGGGTATGAATACTTATGCAATGTACTTATCAGGCATGTGATTGGCTAAGGACAAAAAAGCAGGAAAATATACTAAGACAACCAACCCCCCTCCATCACCACCTCTCTCTATAACAACAAATAAATTTTAACTTATTTTTGTACACATATTTTAACTTATTTTTGTACACTCTGTGGGTAGTAACTACAGTACTGGTACAACAGTAT